>NW_021822776.1:142500-145000 GCF_901001165.1 Salmo trutta | reverse complement strand
AAGTTGGGTACTGCGGTGCCGTAACCCCTTAGCCAGAAGCCGATGGCCGGAGGGCGATAAGTTTGGAAGGAATCGTTTTGCACAAAAAAACAAACAAAAAAAATTTTTTTCTTTCAGTGGCTTCTTTTTAGAGAGCTGTTTTTTTTGATTGTGCGTGTCATTTTCAATTTGGGAATGGCTCGTTACACATCCAAGAAGTCTGTTCCAGGGATCGGGATGGCCAACACGCTGAGGTTCGCCTGGAAGGACAAGGGGATGGAGCCTTTCGGGAGAGAAACTTTTGGAAGGACAATACTGATGGGAATCCTAAAATTGGAGGTAAAAGATGTTTTATGTCTACAAGGGAACCCGATGGAAGCGGCTTTCGATGTGACCTTCCATAAAGAAGAAAAACACGACGACATAATGAAGAAGGCGAAAGCTGTGGGAGACACAAAACCAATGTGCCATTATGAGGTCACTAGCTTGGCAAAAAACAATTTTAGAGTAGTAACAGTTAACATGTATAATCCACATGTTACAGACGAAGAAGTGAGAGCATTTCTGGGGAGGTACATGGACAATATTTCCTCAGCGAGGCACCTCAGGGACTCCCTGGGGTTTTGGAATGGGCGGAGAGGGTTCCAGGCCCTCCTCAGGGAGGACCCAAAGGGGATTGGTGGCTACCTTCATCCCCCCGCGATGTTCTCCCTGGGGGCTGACAGGGGGACGTTGTTTTACGCACGTCAGCCCCCGTTTTGCAGGCGTTGTATGGCCTATGGTCACATCCTCGCCTCGTGCAGCACTAGAAAGTGCAGATTTTGTGGATCTGGGGAGCACGAGGCGAAGGATTGTGACGAGCCTAAGGCGTGCCACGGGTGTGGCTCGTCAGCACACCTGTGGCGGGAGTGCCCGGCTCGTCAGGGGTCATACGCGTCTGCAGCTGGGGGGGGAGCAGGAGCGGGGGATGGGGGAAGAAGAGGAGGGAAAGGAAGGACGTCGGACAGCACGGGCCCAGAGGGGAAGGCTGCAAGGAAAGAGGAGGAGAAAGGAGTGGCAGCAGGAGGAGAGGCGGACATGGAAGGCATGAGAGGAGGACAACTGGGAAAAAAGGCGGAGGAAAGCACGAGAGTGGAGGAGCCGGAGAGGGATGCGAGTGAGGGAGGAGTGGTGGAGACGGTGGAAGGACCAGTAGAGGAGGGGGGGAGGGGGGAGTGGGGGGAAAGTGCCCTGGTGGAGGAGATGAGGGGCATGGTGGAGGAGCTGGCGGGGACCGAGGGTGGTGTCTCTCTCCTGCCACAATCACCGAAGAAGAGAGCGAAGAGGAGGGTGAGTTTGGTCGACAGCGAGAGGGAGGGGGCGGCCAAGAGACCGACGGGGGCGGGAGAAACCTCTGCGTTACCACTGGTTTCCCAAGGCCCTCTACTACTGGTGGGGGGGGACCCACCTAACAAGGCCCAGGGCTGGGCGGAGGAGGAGGTGGGGGTTTTTTCGTTTGGGGATTCGGACTCCCCTATTCTCTTCCAATCCAGCTACAGCACTGGGGAGGGGGAGGAGTGTGGGGGTAGACCCAGGATGCAGGGCACCCCGGTGCCAAACACCATTCCGGCATCCTGGGTTGGTGAAATGGAGGAAGAGGGGGGGGGCGTCGGGAGTGCGGACGGCGTCCCCGTCGGTAGAAATTGAGCAGGGGAGCATCGGGTGAGTCTCCTGTTTTTTGTTTTTTTCTGTTGGGTTTTTAGTATGTTGAGGGAAGGTTGTGTTAGTTTTTAATTTTTATTTTTTCATGGGGTCTAATTTTACTTTTGTTAGTCTAAATGTAAGGGGTTTAAGGGATTTTGTTAAGAGGCGGGCGGTATTTAGTTATTTGGGGGGTGTGGGTTTTGATTTTTGTTTGTTGCAGGAGGTTCACCTGAGGGATGGAGGGGATGTGAGTAGGTTTAGGAGGGAGTGGGACAAGGGGGAGTCAGTCTGGGGTATTGGTGGGGTTCATTCAACGGGGGTGGGGATTTTGTTTGGGAATAGGGAGGTGAAGGTGGAGGGTTATTATGTGGTTGTGCAGGGGAGGGTTTTGGGGGTGGATGTCACGTTAAGGGATTGTAAATTTAGATTAGTGGTGGTGTACGGGCCACAGGTGGCGGCAGACAGGAGGGAGATGGTGGACTGTCTGGCGCCCCTGTGTGTCACAAATAGGCACTTGGTGATAGGAGGGGATTTCAACATAGATTTAGGGTTAGTGGGTGATAGTAGTGCAGGTGCCATCACCGGGCTAATGGCTTGCCATGGTCTGGTTGATGGAGGCCTGCACTCTACTCCGACAATGGCTGGTCCCACATGGCGCAACTCCCGGGGGGTTGCGCGGAGGCTCGACTACATTTTCCTATCTAGGTCTTTGGGTCAGTTGTCTGGGCGGCTGTTGCCTGTGTTCTTCTCAGATCATGACGGGGTGCTCCTACAGGTGGGGTCGCCAGTCTGCCTCTTCGGTAGGGGGTACTGGAAGTTAGATCGGGAGGTGCTGGAG
>NW_021822776.1:135000-137500 GCF_901001165.1 Salmo trutta | reverse complement strand
AATGGGCGGAGAGGGTTCCAGGCCCTCCTCAGGGAGGACCCAAAGGGGATTGGTGGCTACCTTCATCCCCCCGCGATGTTCTCCCTGGGGGCTGACAGGGGGACGTTGTTTTACGCACGTCAGCCCCCGTTTTGCAGGCGTTGTATGGCCTATGGTCACATCCTCGCCTCGTGCAGCACTAGAAAGTGCAGATTTTGTGGATCTGGGGAGCACGAGGCGAAGGATTGTGACGAGCCTAAGGCGTGCCACGGGTGTGGCTCGTCAGCACACCTGTGGCGGGAGTGCCCGGCTCGTCAGGGGTCATACGCGTCTGCAGCTGGGGGGGGAGCAGGAGCGGGGGATGGGGGAAGAAGAGGAGGGAAAGGAAGGACGTCGGACAGCACGGGCCCAGAGGGGAAGGCTGCAAGGAAAGAGGAGGAGAAAGGAGTGGCAGCAGGAGGAGAGGCGGACATGGAAGGCATGAGAGGAGGACAACTGGGAAAAAAGGCGGAGGAAAGCACGAGAGTGGAGGAGCCGGAGAGGGATGCGAGTGAGGGAGGAGTGGTGGAGACGGTGGAAGGACCAGTAGAGGAGGGGGGGAGGGGGGAGTGGGGGGAAAGTGCCCTGGTGGAGGAGATGAGGGGCATGGTGGAGGAGCTGGCGGGGACCGAGGGTGGTGTCTCTCTCCTGCCACAATCACCGAAGAAGAGAGCGAAGAGGAGGGTGAGTTTGGTCGACAGCGAGAGGGAGGGGGCGGCCAAGAGACCGACGGGGGCGGGAGAAACCTCTGCGTTACCACTGGTTTCCCAAGGCCCTCTACTACTGGTGGGGGGGGACCCACCTAACAAGGCCCAGGGCTGGGCGGAGGAGGAGGTGGGGGTTTTTTCGTTTGGGGATTCGGACTCCCCTATTCTCTTCCAATCCAGCTACAGCACTGGGGAGGGGGAGGAGTGTGGGGGTAGACCCAGGATGCAGGGCACCCCGGTGCCAAACACCATTCCGGCATCCTGGGTTGGTGAAATGGAGGAAGAGGGGGGGGGCGTCGGGAGTGCGGACGGCGTCCCCGTCGGTAGAAATTGAGCAGGGGAGCATCGGGTGAGTCTCCTGTTTTTTGTTTTTTCTGTTGGGTTTTTAGTATGTTGAGGGAAGGTTGTGTTAGTTTTTAATTTTTATTTTTTCATGGGGTCTAATTTTACTTTTGTTAGTCTAAATGTAAGGGGTTTAAGGGATTTTGTTAAGAGGCGGGCGGTATTTAGTTATTTGGGGGGTGTGGGTTTTGATTTTTGTTTGTTGCAGGAGGTTCACCTGAGGGATGGAGGGGATGTGAGTAGGTTTAGGAGGGAGTGGGACAAGGGGGAGTCAGTCTGGGGTATTGGTGGGGTTCATTCAACGGGGGTGGGGATTTTGTTTGGGAATAGGGAGGTGAAGGTGGAGGGTTATTATGTGGTTGTGCAGGGGAGGGTTTTGGGGGTGGATGTCACGTTAAGGGATTGTAAATTTAGATTAGTGGTGGTGTACGGGCCACAGGTGGCGGCAGACAGGAGGGAGATGGTGGACTGTCTGGCGCCCCTGTGTGTCACAAATAGGCACTTGGTGATAGGAGGGGATTTCAACATAGATTTAGGGTTAGTGGGTGATAGTAGTGCAGGTGCCATCACCGGGCTAATGGCTTGCCATGGTCTGGTTGATGGAGGCCTGCACTCTACTCCGACAATGGCTGGTCCCACATGGCGCAACTCCCGGGGGGTTGCGCGGAGGCTCGACTACATTTTCCTATCTAGGTCTTTGGGTCAGTTGTCTGGGCGGCTGTTGCCTGTGTTCTTCTCAGATCATGACGGGGTGCTCCTACAGGTGGGGTCGCCAGTCTGCCTCTTCGGTAGGGGGTACTGGAAGTTAGATCGGGAGGTGCTGGAGGAGCAAGCTTTCGTCGACGCCTTTTTTGGTTTCTTTCGGAGGATTGAAGGCCTCCGGTCCATGTGCGAGGGGGTGTTAGAGTGGTGGGATTTAGTTAAGGTAAGGACTAGGGCCTTTATAATAGGATATTGCAAGAGGAAAAAAAGGGAGGAAAGGAGGGAGGTGGATCGTATCCAAAGGTTGCTCGAACTCGAGTACGAGGCAGGCAACCTCGGCGGGTCGTTTGACTGGGAGAGATCCACAGCCCTGAAGGCGCAGCTCAGGGTGCTGCAGGAGCGGAAGGCTCGAGCTTTCCTGGAGCGGGCGCATAATGGCTTTTTAGAACACAATGAGACTTGTTCCGCTATGTTCTTTAAGTCAGTTAGGGGCAGACAGAGTAGGAAGGTAATGCATGGGGTTAGGGAAGAAAATGGAAGTATAGTTAGAAAGCCGGAGGAGATGGTCAGGGTGACAACTGATCATTTCCGAGGTTTATTTAAGGAGAGGGAAATAGATGTAGAGCAGGGAAATGTGTTTTTAGAACACTTGTCCCGGCGATTGCCGGAGGACATTAGAAATGCGATGGAGGCTCAGATCTCCCTCGAAGAGGTTGAGAGCGCTCTCAGGA
>NW_021822776.1:127500-130000 GCF_901001165.1 Salmo trutta | reverse complement strand
TGGTGGAGGAGATGAGGGGCATGGTGGAGGAGCTGGCGGGGACCGAGGGTGGTGTCTCTCTCCTGCCACAATCACCGAAGAAGAGAGCGAAGAGGAGGGTGAGTTTGGTCGACAGCGAGAGGGAGGGGGCGGCCAAGAGACCGACGGGGGCGGGAGAAACCTCTGCGTTACCACTGGTTTCCCAAGGCCCTCTACTACTGGTGGGGGGGGACCCACCTAACAAGGCCCAGGGCTGGGCGGAGGAGGAGGTGGGGGTTTTTTCGTTTGGGGATTCGGACTCCCCTATTCTCTTCCAATCCAGCTACAGCACTGGGGAGGGGGAGGAGTGTGGGGGTAGACCCAGGATGCAGGGCACCCCGGTGCCAAACACCATTCCGGCATCCTGGGTTGGTGAAATGGAGGAAGAGGGGGGGGCGTCGGGAGTGCGGACGGCGTCCCCGTCGGTAGAAATTGAGCAGGGGAGCATCGGGTGAGTCTCCTGTTTTTTGTTTTTTCTGTTGGGTTTTTAGTATGTTGAGGGAAGGTTGTGTTAGTTTTTAATTTTTATTTTTTCATGGGGTCTAATTTTACTTTTGTTAGTCTAAATGTAAGGGGTTTAAGGGATTTTGTTAAGAGGCGGGCGGTATTTAGTTATTTGGGGGGTGTGGGTTTTGATTTTTGTTTGTTGCAGGAGGTTCACCTGAGGGATGGAGGGGATGTGAGTAGGTTTAGGAGGGAGTGGGACAAGGGGGAGTCAGTCTGGGGTATTGGTGGGGTTCATTCAACGGGGGTGGGGATTTTGTTTGGGAATAGGGAGGTGAAGGTGGAGGGTTATTATGTGGTTGTGCAGGGGAGGGTTTTGGGGGTGGATGTCACGTTAAGGGATTGTAAATTTAGATTAGTGGTGGTGTACGGGCCACAGGTGGCGGCAGACAGGAGGGAGATGGTGGACTGTCTGGCGCCCCTGTGTGTCACAAATAGGCACTTGGTGATAGGAGGGGATTTCAACATAGATTTAGGGTTAGTGGGTGATAGTAGTGCAGGTGCCATCACCGGGCTAATGGCTTGCCATGGTCTGGTTGATGGAGGCCTGCACTCTACTCCGACAATGGCTGGTCCCACATGGCGCAACTCCCGGGGGGTTGCGCGGAGGCTCGACTACATTTTCCTATCTAGGTCTTTGGGTCAGTTGTCTGGGCGGCTGTTGCCTGTGTTCTTCTCAGATCATGACGGGGTGCTCCTACAGGTGGGGTCGCCAGTCTGCCTCTTCGGTAGGGGGTACTGGAAGTTAGATCGGGAGGTGCTGGAGGAGCAAGCTTTCGTCGACGCCTTTTTTGGTTTCTTTCGGAGGATTGAAGGCCTCCGGTCCATGTGCGAGGGGGTGTTAGAGTGGTGGGATTTAGTTAAGGTAAGGACTAGGGCCTTTATAATAGGATATTGCAAGAGGAAAAAAAGGGAGGAAAGGAGGGAGGTGGATCGTATCCAAAGGTTGCTCGAACTCGAGTACGAGGCAGGCAACCTCGGCGGGTCGTTTGACTGGGAGAGATCCACAGCCCTGAAGGCGCAGCTCAGGGTGCTGCAGGAGCGGAAGGCTCGAGCTTTCCTGGAGCGGGCGCATAATGGCTTTTTAGAACACAATGAGACTTGTTCCGCTATGTTCTTTAAGTCAGTTAGGGGCAGACAGAGTAGGAAGGTAATGCATGGGGTTAGGGAAGAAAATGGAAGTATAGTTAGAAAGCCGGAGGAGATGGTCAGGGTGACAACTGATCATTTCCGAGGTTTATTTAAGGAGAGGGAAATAGATGTAGAGCAGGGAAATGTGTTTTTAGAACACTTGTCCCGGCGATTGCCGGAGGACATTAGAAATGCGATGGAGGCTCAGATCTCCCTCGAAGAGGTTGAGAGCGCTCTCAGGAGGATGGGAAAAGGGAAGGTGCCTGGGATGGATGGGCTGCCGGCCGAGTTTTACCTCAAGTTTTGGGGTATACTTGGACCAGTGGTCCTCGAAGTCTTGAAGGCCATCCTTGAGACGGGGGTCCCGGGGGGATCAATGGCTGTCGGTGTGCTATCACTTCTTTACAAGAAGGGGGAAGTAACAGACCTTGGCAACTGGCGGCCATTGACCATGCTGTGTGTAGACTATAAGCTCTTAGCAAAGGTCATAGCAGACAGGTTGCGCACAGCCCTTCCCTACGTCGTCCACGAGGATCAGACGTGTGGGGTAGAGGGACGCTCTATTAGGTGGAACCTACAGTTGATCAGGGACTCCATCGCTTGGGTAGAAGATAGGGGGCTGCCTTTAATGGTAGCAGCGCTTGATCAGGCGAAAGCCTTTGATCGCGTGAATAGATCCTTTCTATTCAGGGTGTTAGGTAGATTAGGTTTTGGGGAGAAGTTTATAGGATGGATCCGTACATTATATGTCGGAGCCGGGTGCCGAGTTAGCGTAAACAGTCACTTAGGTGATGTTTTTGACCTCTCGTCTGGGGTCAGGCAGGGATGCCCGCTCTCGGCTCTCCTC
>NW_021822776.1:120000-122500 GCF_901001165.1 Salmo trutta | reverse complement strand
AAACATTTGCAAGAACCATCCTGATGGGAAGCCTAAAATTGATGGTAAAAGATGTCCTCTGCCTCCAGGGTAACCCGATGGAGAGGGCATACGATGTGACCTGCTACACGGAGGAAAAACATGATGAAATCATGAAGAAAGTGAAGGCAGTGGAAGGAGAAAGGCCTATGTGCCATTATGAAGTTACGAGCCTGGCGAGGAACAGCTTCAGGGTTGTAACAGTAACTATGTATAACCCGCATGTCAAGGACGAAGAGGTGAGGGCCTTTCTAGGGCGGTATATGGACAAGGTCTCCTCAGCAAGGCTCCTCAGGGACTCCCTGGGGTTTTGGAATGGGAGAAGAGGGTTCCAGGCCCTACTCAGGGAGGACCCAAAGGGACAGGGTGGCTACCTCCATCCTCCCGCTATGTTCTCCCTGGGGGCTGACAGGGGGACGTTGTTTTACGCACGTCAGCCCCCATTTTGCAGGCGTTGTATGGCCTACGGTCATATCCTCGCCTCGTGCAGCACAAAAAAGTGCAGAATTTGTGGATCTGCGGAGCACGAGGCGAGGGACTGCGACGAGCCTAAGGCGTGCCACGGGTGTGGCTCGTCAGCACACCTGTGGCGGGAGTGCCCGGCTCGTCAGAGGTCATACGCGTCTGCAGCTGGGGGGGGAGCAGGAGCGGGGGATGGGGGAAGAAGAGGGGAAGGAAGGACATCACAGGAAAAGGACAAGAGACAAGAACGGAAAGAAGAGGAGCAAGGAGCGACAGCAGGAGGGCAAGGGAAAAAAGAAGACACGGGAGCAGAAGGGAAGGAATCGAAAGGAAGAAAGGGAGTGGAGGAGCGAGAGACAGTGACAATGGAGGGAGAGGTGATGGAGGGGGTGCCGGTGGCGGGGGAGGAGGAGGAGGAGGGAAGGGGCGTGAGGGAGTGGGGGGACAGCATGTCGAGCGCCCTCGTGGAAGAGATGAGAGGAATGGTGGAGGAGTTGGCAGGGAAGGGGGGTGTCTCCCCTTTACCTCCAACTCCTAGGAAGAAAGTTAAGAAGAGGGGGTGCTCGACTGGCAGTGAAAGGGAGGGGGGGGTGGAGGGGGTTGCCAAGCGAGGGATGGGGGAGGGAAAGGTGTCCTTGACCTTGCTGGACTCCTTAGCCCCTCCGTGTTGGGTGGAGGGGGACCCCCAGGGCGTGGCCCAGTGTCGGGTGTCTGGGGGGGGATCTCAACTCCTCTTTGAGGAGATGGGGTCCCCTACTCTAAACCTGGACTCTTACAGGGAGAGAGGAATGGAGGGTGGTGGTGAGGAACCCAGGGTGCAGAGCACACCGAGGCCAAACACCATACCTGCATCCTGGGTTGGAGAGATGGAGGAGGACGGGGGGACGTCAGGAGAGGAGAAGACGTCCCCGCCGGATGAGAAGGAGCAGGGGAGCATCAGGTGAGCCTCCTGTTTTTTTGTGATTGTTTTGGTATTTTTTTGGAAAAGTAATGGTTTTTGTTTTTGTTTTTGGTTATAATAGAACCTTATGTTGATTTTGTTTAGTTTAAATGTAAGGGGTTTAAGGGATTATGTTAAAAGGAGGGCGGCTTTTAGTTTTTTAGAGGGGGTGGGTTTTGATGTTTGTTTTTTACAGGAGGTTCACCTAAGGGATGGAGGGGATGTCGTGAGGTTTAGTAGGGAGTGGGATAAGGGGGAGTCAATTTGGGGTATAGGTGGGGTTCACTCTACGGGGGTGGGGATTTTGTTTGGGAATAGGGAGGTTAGAGTAGAGAGTACTTTTGTTGTAATGCAGGGGAGGGTGTTGGGGGTGGATGTCACTTTTAGGGATAGTAGGTATAGGTTAGTGGTGGTGTATGGGCCACAGGTGGCGGCAGACAGGAGGGAGATGGTGGACTGTCTGGCGCCCCTGTGTGTCACAAATAGGCACTTGGTGATAGGAGGGGATTTTAACATAGATTTAGGGTTAGCGGGGGATAGTAGTGCAGGCGCCATCACCGGGCTAATGGCTTGCCATGGCCTGGTTGATGGAGGCCTGCACACTACTCCGACAATGGCTGGTCCCACATGGCGCAACTCTCGGGGGGTTGCGCGGAGGCTCGATTACATTTTTCTATCTAGGTCTTTGGGTCAGTTGTCTGGGCGGCTGTTGCCTGTGTTCTTCTCGGATCACGACGGGGTGCTCCTGCAGGTGGGGCCACCAGTCTGCCTCTTCGGTAGGGGGTACTGGAAATTAGATCGGGATGTGCTGGAGGAGCAAGCTTTCGTTGACGCCTTTTTTGGTTTCTTTCGGGGGCTTGAAGGCCTCCGGTCCATGTGCGAGGGGGTGTTAGAGTGGTGGGATTTAGTTAAGGTAAGGATTAGGGCTTTTATAATAGGATATTGTAAGAGGAAAAAAAGGGAGGAAAGGAGGGAGGTGGATCGTATCCAAAGGTTGATTGAACTAGAGTACGAGGCAGGCAACCTCGGCGCGTCAATTGACTGGGAGAGATCCACAGCCCTGAAGGCGCAGCTCAGGGA
>NW_021822776.1:112500-115000 GCF_901001165.1 Salmo trutta | reverse complement strand
CGTCTGCAGCTGGAGGGAGAGCAGGGGATGGGGGAAGAGAGGACAAGGACACCGGAGCGGGCCAGGATGGAGAGACAGCACGGGAGGAGAAGGTGGCCCCTAGAGAAGAGGGGCAAAGGAGCGAGAAGGCCGGAGCAGATGGGGAGGAGGGTCACGAAGAGGAAGAAGGCAAGAGAACGGAGAGGCAGGAGACGAAGACAGCGGGGAGAGAGGAGGTGGAGAAGGACACGGAGACAGGCCCAGAGGGGGTTTTGGAGGGGGGGGGTGGAGGGAAGGAGTGGGGAGACAGTGACATGTCAAGTGCCCTGGTGGAGGAGATGAGGGGAATGGTGGAGGAGCTGGCGGGGAGGAGGGAAGTTGTCTCCCTTGTGCCGCCCACACCGAAGAGGATTGGGAAGAGGCGCTCCATGGAAGACAAGAAGGAGAGAGCTGGGGAGGGGGAGGGCGAGGCCAAGAGAGCAATGGGGAAAAAAGGAGGGAAGGAGGGGGAAACCTCAGTGACCTCGTTGGATTCCACGGTCACTGGACCGCTGGGGGAACTGGATCTCCCGGGAGGGGCTAAGGAGCTGCGGACTGGGGTGCCGCAGTCCCTTTTTGGTGATGCAGGGTCCCCTTTTTTCTGCCAAGCCAGCGGGGAGACCGGGGAAATGGAGGATTTGGGTGGCCAATCCAGGATGCCGGGCACTCGGGTGCCCAACACCATTCCTGCATCCTGGATTGGGGAGATGGAGGAAGACGGGGGGGCGTCAGGAGAGGAGAGGACGTCCCCGCTGGATGAGATGGAGCAGGGGAGCATCGGGTGAGCCTCCTTTTTATTTTGTGTGTTTTGTGGGTAAGGGTTTCTTTGTTTTATTTATAAATAAATCTTTCTGTTACTTTTCTTAGTTTAAATGTAAGGGGATTAAGGGATTTTGTTAAAAGGAGGGCGGTTTTTAGTTATTTAGAGGGTGTGGGGTTTGATTTCTGTTTTTTACAGGAGGTTCACCTGAGGGATGGAGGGGATGTAAATAGATTTAAGAGGGAGTGGGATAAGGGAGATTCGTATTGGGGTATAGGAGGGGTGCACTCAACAGGGGTAGGGATTTTGTGTGGGAATAGGGAAATTAAAATAGAGAGCACTTTTGTTATAATGCAGGGGAGGGTTTTAGGGATAGATGTAAAATTTAGGGAGGGTAGATATAGGTTAATTGGGGTGTACGGGCCACAGGTGGCGGCAGACAGGAGGGAGATGGTGGACTGTCTGGCGCCCCTGTGTGTCACAAATAGGCACTTGGTGATAGGAGGGGATTTCAACATAGATTTAGGGTTAGTGGGTGATAGTAGTGCGGGCGCCATCACCGGGCTAATGGCTTGCCATGGTCTGGTTGATGGAGGCCTGCACTCTACTCCGACAATGGCTGGTCCCACATGGCGCAACTCCCGGGGGGTTGCGCGGAGGCTCGACTACATTTTCCTATCTAGGTCTTTGGGTCAGTTGTCTGGGCGGCTGTTGCCTGTGTTCTTCTCGGATCACGATGGGGTGCTCCTACAGGTGGGGTCGCCAGTCTGCCTCTTCGGTAGGGGGTACTGGAAGTTAGATCGGGAGGTGCTGGAGGAGCAAGCTTTCGTCGACGCCTTTTTTGGTTTCTTTCGGAGGATTGAAGGCCTCCGGTCCATGTGCGAGGGGGTGTTAGAGTGGTGGGATTTAGTAAAGGTAAGGACTAGGGCCTTTATAATAGGATATTGCAAGAGGAAAAAAAGGGAGGAAAGGAGGGAGGTGGATCGTATCCAAAGGTTGCTCGAACTCGAGTACGAGGCAGGCAACCTCGGCGGGTCGTTTGACTGGGAGAGATCCACAGCCCTGAAGGCGCAGCTCAGGGTGCTGCAGGAGCGGAAGGCTCGAGCTTTCCTGGAGCGGGCGCATAATGGCTTTTTAGAACACAATGAGACTTGTTCCGCTATGTTCTTTAAGTCAGTTAGGGGCAGACAGAGTAGGAAGGTAATGCATGGGGTTAGGGAAGAAAATGGCAGTATAGTTAGAAAGCCGGAGGAGATGGTCAGGGTGACAACTGATCATTTCCGAGGGTTATTTAAGGAGAGGGAAGTAGATGTAGAGCAGGGAAATGTGTTTTTAGAACACTTGTCCCGGCGATTGCCGGAGGACATTAGAAACGCGATGGAGGCTCAGATCTCACTCGAAGAGGTTGAGAGCGCTCTCAGGAGGATGGGAAAAGGGAAGGTGCCTGGGATGGATGGGCTGCCGGCCGAGTTTTATCTCAAGTTTTGGGGTATACTTGGACCAGTGGTCCTCGAAGTCTTGAAGGCCATCCTTGAGACGGGGGTCCCGGGGGGATCAATGGCTGTCGGTGTGCTATCACTTCTTTACAAGAAGGGGGAAGTAACAGACCTTGGCAACTGGCGGCCATTGACCATGCTGTGTGTAGACTATAAGCTCTTAGCAAAGGTCATAGCAGACAGGTTGCGCACAGCCCTTCCCTACGTCGTCCACGAGGATCAGACG
>NW_021822776.1:102500-107500 GCF_901001165.1 Salmo trutta | reverse complement strand
TGCAGGGGTCAATTTGTGGGTTATCGCTTCTCGGCCTTTTGGCTCAGATCAAGTGTAGTTACCTTGCCAGTGCTGCACTTGATCAGAGAAGCGATCACAGGCCGGAGGGCGCCCGGGAAAATTGTGCTATTTATTTTTGTTAAATCATCATTTATTGTCATTATTGTTGTTTTTTGTCTCACCTTTGTTTATTCTTTGTCCTGGGTTAGGTGGTGGTCTTGGTGGTGGACTACAGGTGCACCAGCACCTGTAGGGTGAGTTTAAAGGCCCTCTGGTCCTTTTTCTTTAGTTATTACATTTATTTTGTGTTTTCCCCTGCTTGTCCTGTTTTGCATCTCTCCTCCCCCGTGTATCCTATAGTCCCCTCCTTAGCTCCTCCCATTGTCTTCAGTTGTGTGTTGTCTGCTAGCTGGGGTGGCTTTCTGGCTTGTCGGCCTGCTAGCTTTAGCTTAGCCTGGTCTGCAAGCCTCCTGGCCCCTTAGGCGTGGCAGGCATTGTTTGACTGTTTATTCTTTGTTCCCATCCACCTTGTACCCTTAGTTTATCCCCCAAATTTCCTTTTGTTCAGTTTCTTGTTGTTTGTGTTGCCAACTGGGGGACATTTTGCTAGCTAGCCTGCTGCCTGGTTAGCCTAGCCTGGCCGGCTGGTGAGGCCTGCTAGCCTTCTTGTCCCTCATGTTTGGTAGGTGTTGTTTAGTCAGTTTGTCCTTTTGTTGTTGTCATCCCTTCACTTCCCTTTTACTTTATTTAATTTGTTTTGTTAGTCTTACCCCCTAGGTTGTCTTCCCTCTTGGTTTGTGTGCCTTGTTGGTTTTTTGTTTTGAGGCCTCTTGGCTGGTGGGCCTGCCAGCTGGTAGGCTTAGCCTGGCCTGCTGGTGTGGCCTGCTAGCATTCTAGCCTTTAGTTTGTTTGTGTGGTTTATTTTTGTCTTTCCCTTTTGTGCCCTCCCCCCTGTGGAAAATATAAAACAAAAAAATTCCCCTCCTAGTGTCCTTTCCCATTGTCAATAAGATTAGTTTGGTGCTGTGCCAGATAGTTTGTTGTGTGTTCCGTGGTGCTGGTAGGCCCTGTTAGCTTAGTCTACCTGAGCCTGCCAGCTCCCTCGGTTGTCTTTCACTCCTTCCCATTTTCCCAACACCCTCTCCCTCCCCCCGCCCCCCTTCCTTCCTTTCCCCTCCCCTCTTCCCCTTCCCCTCCCCCCCCCTTTTCACTGGTGTTGGGCTGTAAAGGGAGTGGGCCTCCATCATGTCAGCAGCACAGGTTGGCATGAGGAGGCACCATGCAGTGCGCCTCCTTTTAAAGGAGAAGGGAGGGAAAATAATGGAGTTATCCCGATTGGATTTCTCCAGAAAATTCCTCCAGAAAGAGCTCGGTTTCCACCCCGCGCAGGTAAACTGCATCTTAGCCCTTCCCTATGGGAAGGGCTTCGATGTCAGCTTTGCCAACGCCAGCTTCCTGCGGGAGTTCTGGGGGCAACTCCAGAACTCCCTGAACATCCAGGGGTCCCTCACAGCAATGTTTGAGGTGACCAAGCTGACGGATAATAGCATTAAAACCGTTATTATCCGTATGTATAACGAAACCGTACAGCCGGAGGACGTTGCAGTATGGCTGGGCAGGTACTGCAATGTGAAGGGGCCCTTGGTCCAGGTGAAGGATCCCGATGGGATCTGGACAGGGGCCTGGAGGGTTACTGTCCAGCAGAGGGAGGACCCCGGGGGCTATGGTGGGTTGAAAGCCATCCCATCCACCATAGTCCTCGGAGAGAATAGGGGCCATGTTCACTACCAGGACCAGCCTAAGCTGTGCCGTAAGTGTGGTGAACATGGCCATCTCGCAGAGGCCTGTAAAAAGGTCGTCTGCATGAAGTGCCGGGAGGTGGGCCACCGCTACGAGGAGTGCACGAACGGAAGGTCGTGCAACCTCTGTGGCGAGCGGTCCCACCTCATCCGCGGCTGCCCCTTCTCCTGGGCCAATAAGGTCAGGGCCGAGAGGAGGGAGACGGCGGCCGCGGACCGGGCTTCTGAGCGCCAAGGGGAGGGAACGGCAGTTGCCGAGGAGGTGGTGGTGGAGCCGGTGGTGGTTGAGGAGGTAGTGGTGGAGCCGGTGGTAGTGGAGGGCGCGGAAGGTGCAGTGGTGGAAAAAGTGGGAGGAGAGGACAAAACCCCCTCCCCCCCAATCCCCCTGCCCCAGATTAATGTGACCCCTGAAGGAGAAAGGGCCGAGAAAGACGGCCCCGGAGAGGTCTTGAGTGAGAACTCCCCAAGTGGGTCAGACAGTATGGAGACTGTGTCAGAGAAAGCTGTGGAGACAGCGTCAGGAGATACGGGAGAGGGAGTGGAGATTCTGGAAGAACACCTCCCCCCACGAAAAAGAAATGCTGAGGAGCTCTCCGACCCCGAACAAGGCGATGAAAAAAAGGGCAAATTGGAATGGGAGAGCTCCCAGGGGGAGGAAGAACCCAGAACCTTCCCTCCCAACTCCCCCAACACAATCTCCTTTTTAAGTCCTGTTTTAACCTCCTCTCCCTGCCATCCCCCGTTACCCCGGCGGGAGAGAGAGGAAGCACTAGACAAGTAACCCCCTTTTAACTGTTTAAATGCCTTTTCTTTTAAGCACTGTTTTTACTCACCCCTCTTATGGCTTTTAACATCACCACCATAAATGTGAGAAGCATAAAAACAGAAAGAAGAGCACAGTCGGTTTTATCCTTTTTAGAAAGGTTTAATTCAGATGTGTTTTTATTACAGGAGTGTGGTCTACCCTTTTTATCCTCTTATAGGAAATGGGAGGACAAGTGGCAGCATGGGCCCTCCATTTGGAGTGGCTCAAATTTTAATAAAAATGACGGTGTTGCCATTTTAATCAAGACCCCACAGGTGGTGGTGAGGGGGAGCACGGTGGTGGTAGGTGGGCGTGCTCTTTTAGCCAATTGTACTTTTATGGGGAGAGATTTTAACATGCTAAATGTGTATGGTTTTAATGACAAACATGACCGGTGCGCACTTTTAGAAGACTTGCAGTCCCACCTGCTAGGGAGGGATCCTCTAGTCGTGGGTGGGGATTTTAATTGTGTTTTAAGTAGAGCAGACAGGAGAGGGGCGGGAGAGGATTTTAAGGTAGATAGGTCAAGTGTTTTATTGCAAGGGCTGTGCAGGGATTTTAAACTGACCGACTGTTTTAAAACCCTGCATCCAAGAGAGGAGGGCTTCACCTGGACCAGTGGTGACGGCACCAGAGCCTCTCGCATTGACTATCTGTTTACCCGGGACTGCCCCCCAACTGATGCTAGAATAACCCCTGCCTTTTTCTCAGATCATGTAATGCTGACGTGCACCCTTTCACTAACTTCGGGTGTGACTGTGGGAAGAGGGCCCTGGAAATTGAACTGTTCCCTTTTAGAAGATGATAGAGTAGTTAGTCAGTACAGGGAGCAGTTCAGCCAGTGGCAGACGCTACAGGACTTCTTTGACACACGAGCACAATGGTGGGAAATGGTGAAGGGTAGGACGAGGACTTTCTTTAGAGAAATAGGAAAGAAGAAAAGTAAAGAAAAAGATAGATGCATGGTGGGACTGCAAAAGCGACTGGAAAGGTATTTTAATCTAGGCCAACAGGGCTTTGATTTTAACCACGAAATTAAACTAGTTAAAAAGGAAATGGCACTTTTAGCAGAACAAAAAAGCAAAGGGGTTATTTTAAGAAGCAAGGAAAGGGAACTAGAAGAGGGGGAGAAGTGCACAAGGTACTTTTTTAAGAAGATAGTTAGTAAGGGTAGGATAATGACAGGGTTAAAAGATAAAGATGGGGTTTTAAAAACAGACACAGAAGGAATGGAAAAAGTAGTCGAGGATTTTTATGGGGAACTGTTTGGGGTAAAAGATGTATGCGAGGAAACAATGGGGGACGTTTTAACATACATTGACAAGACCTTACCCAACACAGACGACCTGACAAAAGACTTGACGAGGACAGAAATTGACCAAGGACTGAAGCATTTTAAGAGGGGTAAGTCACCGGGGGAGGATGGCCTCCCCTTGGAGTTTTATCTGACCTTTTGGGATGTTTTAGCCGACGAACTTTTGACTGTTTTTACTGACTTTGAATACCTTGACAGACTACCTGACAGTTTTAGAGTGGGGATCGTGACTCTTTTATATAAGAAAAACGACAGGACAGACCTAAAGAACTGGAGACCGATAACCCTTTTAAATTTTGATTGTAAACTTTTTACCAAGGTTTTAACACTCAGAATGTCTTCTGTTTTAGGGGAGGTGATCCACCCGGATCAAACCTGTGCCATTCCCGGAAGGAAGATCACGGACAGCCTGATACTGATCCGAGATGCCATCTGTTATGCGAGAGACAGAAATATGCGGCTTGTAGTCCTAAATTTAGATTTTGAAAAAGCCTTTGATCGGGTCTCGCACCAGTACCTCTTTAAGGTACTGCAAAAATGGGTTTCCCGGACAGGTTTTTAGCTTGGGTGGGACTGCTGTACGGCGACATCACCAGCAAAATCCTTGTAAATGGGCATCTGTCAAAGGCAGTGGGAGTACACTGCGGCGTCCGTCAGGGCTGTCCGTTATCTCCTCTTCTGTTTGTGGCCTGTATTGAACCACTGGCACAGGTCTTGAGAAGGGACCAACGGATCAGTGGGGTGGGGATCCCGGGGAGTGGGGGGATGACCGCCAAGTGCGTATTTTACATGGACGACGTCAACATTTTATGCACCGACCTTTTATCCGTCGACAGGACCCTGGACAGGACTGACTGGTACGGACGAGCCTCTGGGGCGAGACTGAACAGAGACAAGACAGAGGCCCAATTTTTCGGACCGTGGGCAGACCCAGACTTGACCAGACTACCACTGACGGTTAAAACGACGGACATAAGGGTACTGGGGGTAAAGTTTGACCAGGAGGGAGGAGGGAGCGGAAATTGGAGTGGGACCCTGGGGACAGTAAGACAGAGACTGGGTTTTTGGGGACTACGACAGC
>NW_021822776.1:95000-97500 GCF_901001165.1 Salmo trutta | reverse complement strand
TTGATTTTTGTTTTTTACAGGAGGTTCACCTAAGGGACGGGGGGGATGTTGTGAGGTTTAAGAGGGAGTGGGATAAGGGGGAATCAGTTTGGGGTGTAGGGGGGGTTCACTCTTCGGGGGTAGGGATTTTGTTTGGGAATAGGGAGGTAAAGGTTGAGGATACTTTTGTTGTTATGCAGGGGAGGGTTTTGGGGGTGGATGTCACATTAAGAGATTGTAGGTATAGATTAGTTGGGGTGTACGGACCACAGGTGGCGGCAGACAGGAGGGAGATGGTGGACTGTCTGACGCCCCTGTGTGTCACAAATAGGCAGTTGGTGATAAGAGGAGACTTTAATATAGATTTAGGGGTAGGGGGGGACAGCAGTGCAGGCGCCATCACCGGGCTAATGGCTTGCCATGGTCTGGTTGATGGTGGCCTGCACACTGCTCCGAAAATGGCTGGTCCCACTTGGCGCAACTCCAGGGGGGTTGCGCGGAGGCTTGACTATATTTTTCTATCCAGGTCCTTGGGTCAGTTGTCTGGTCGGCTGTTGCCTGTGTTCTTTTCAGATCACGACGGGGTGCTCCTGCAGGTGAGTTCTCCAGTCTGCCTCTTCGGTAGGGGGTATTGGAAGTTAGATCGGGATGTGCTGGAGGAGCAAGCTTTCGTTGACACCTTCTTTGGTTTCTTTCGGGGGCTTGAAGGCCTCCGGTCCATGTGTGAGGGGGTGTTAGAGTGGTGGGATTTAGTTAAGGTAAGGATTAGGGCCTTTATAATAGGATATTGCAGGAGGAAAAAAAGGGAGGAAAGGAGGGAGGTGGATCGTATCCAAAGGTTGCTCGAACTCGAGTACGAGGCAGGCAACCTCGGCGGGTCGATTGACTGGGAGAGATCCACTGACCTGAAGGCGCAGCTCAGGGAGCTGCAGGAGCGGAAGGCTCGAGCTTTCCTGGAGCGGGCGCATAATGGCTTTCTAGAACATAATGAGACTTGTTCCGCTATGTTCTTTAAGTCGGTTAAGGGCAGACAGAGTAGGAAGATAATGCATGGGGTGAGGAAAGAAGATGGTAGCATAGCTAGAGAAGCCGGAGGAGATGGTCAGAGTAACCACTGATCATTCCGAGGTTATTTAAGGAGAGGGAAAGTAGATGTAGAGCAGGGAAATGTGTTTTTAGAACACTTGTCCCGGCGATTGCCGGAGGACATTAGAGAAGCGATGGAGGCTCAGATCTCCCTAGAAGAGGTTGAGAGCGCCCTTAGGAGGATGGGAAAAGGGAAGGTGCCTGGGATGGATGGGCTGCCGGCCGAGTTTTACCTCAAGTTTTGGGGTATACTCGGACCAGTGGTCCTCGAAGTCTTGAAGGCCATTCTCTGAGACGGGGTTCCCGGGGGGATCGATGGCCTGTCGGATGTGCTGTCACTTCTTTACAAGAAGGGGGACGCCACAGACCTTGGCAACTGGCGGCCATTGACCATGCTGTGTGTAGACTACAAGCTACTTGCAAAGGTCCTAGCGGATCGGTTGCGCACAGCCCTTCCCTACGTCGTTCATGAGGATCAGACGTGCGGGGTAGAGGGCCGCTCTATTAGGTGGAACCTGCAGTTGATTAGGGACTCCATCGCTTGGGTAGAAGATAGGGGGACTGCCTTTAATGGTAGCAGCGCTTGATCAGGCGAAAGCCTTTGATCGCGTGAATAGATCCTTTCTATTCAGGGTGTTAGGTAGATTAGGATTTGGGGAGAAGTTTATAGGATGGATCCGTACATTATATGTCGGAGCGGGGTGCCGAGTTAGCGTAAACAGTCACTTAGGTGACGTTTTTGACCTCTCGTCTGGGGTCAGGCAGGGATGCCCGCTCTCGGCTCTCCTCTTCGTTCTGTACATGGAGCCTCTGGGGGCTGCCATTAGGGCAGACACAGGGGTGGAGGGTCTGCTGATACCTGGAAGCGGCGGTCTCCGTGTCAAGTTGACACAGTACGCCGACGACACCTCCTTGCTGCTTTGCAAGGACTCGTGCCTGACAAGGTCCCTTGCCATCATTGGGGATTTCACCCGAGCGTCGGGAGCGGTTCTTAACCACGCGAAGTCTTCCGTTAAGTTTTTCGGAAGATGGAGTGGTAGGACGGATGTGCCCGGAGGGTTATCTCTCTGTAACGGGGCCCTGAGGATTCTCGGGGTCCATTTTGAGACCTCCGGCTCAGCGACGCTGAACTGGAACATGCGCATTGCAGTGGTACAGAGGAAGCTAGCGATGTGGAGATCTAGGTCTTTGTCCTTTTTAGGCAAGGTCCTGGTTCTAAAGGTGGATGTATTGCCATCTCTATTGTACTTGGCGTACATCTACCCATTGCCGGCTTGTCTGAGGAGGCATCTAGTGAGGCTGGTGTTTCAGTTCATGTGGGGTGGCAGGTACGAGTGGGTCGCCAGGGCACGCATGATCTGTCCCATCGGGGAGGGAGGTAGGGGGGTACCACATCTCCCCCTCAAGCTGGACGCCATTTTTGTTTCTTTTCTGT
>NW_021822776.1:90000-92500 GCF_901001165.1 Salmo trutta | reverse complement strand
GGGTTATCGCTTCTCGGCCTTTTGGCTCAGATCAAGCTTGGTACCGAGGTGCCCCAAAGCCCGCTGAGTCAGAAGGTCGAAGGAAGGCAGGAGGGAGGAAAGTGTTTTTTTTCTTTATTTGAGGAATCGTTTTTTTCCCGGTTTTCCTTGTTCTTTGGCTTCTTTTGGAGAGAGCTTTTTTGGAGAAGAAAATGGAGAACAACAGACAGAACAGGTCCGTACCAGGTATTGGATTGGCGAATACGGTGAGGTTTGCTTGGAAGGAAAAGGATATGGAGCCATTTGGGAGGGAGACATTTGGAAGGACTATCCTGATGGGGGTCCTAAAGTTATCGGTGAAAGATGTCCTATGCCTACAAGGTAACCCAATGGAGAGAGCCTTCGACGTGACCTTCCACACGGAGGAGAAACATGAAGACATTATGACGAGAGTGAAGGAAGGGAAAGGTGCAAGGCCCCTGTGTCATTACGAGGTGACCAGCCTGGCAAGGAACAATTTCAGGGTGGTCACCGTCAATATGTACAATCCGCATGTGAAGGACGAGGAGGTGAGGGCCTTTCTGGGGAGATACGCGGACAATGTCTCCTCAGCAAGGCACCTCAGGGACTCCCTGGGATTCTGGAACGGGAGGAGAGGGTTCCAGATCCTTCTCAGGGAGGACCCGAAGGGATTGGGTGGCTACCTCCATCCTCCAGCGATGTTCTCCCTGGGGGCTGACAGGGGGACATTGTTTTATGCCCGTCAGCCTCCATTCTGCAGGAGGTGTATGGCCTACGGTCATATCCTGGCCTCGTGCAACACCAGAAAGTGCAGGTTCTGTGGGTCGGGAGAGCACGAGGCCAAGGATTGTGACGAGCCCAAGGCTTGCCACGGGTGTGGTTCATCAGCACACCTGTGGCGTGATTGCCCGGCTCGTCAAAGGTCATACGCCTCTGCAGCTGGAGGGGGAACGGGGGATGGAGGGAGGAGAGAACGAAAGGGAGCGGATGACAGTAATGGCACAGGGGAAAGGATGGCACAGGAAGAGGACGGGAGGAAGGAGGCTACGAGAGGAGAGAGGCGAGGAGCCGAGAAGGCCGGAACAAAAGGAGAGGAGGTGGAAGGAGGTGGAGGAGCGGAGAAGAAGGAGACTGGGACGGTGGAGAGAGAGGAGGTGGAGGAGGGAACGGTGGCAGAAATGGAGGGAGAAGTGAAGACGGGACCAGAAGAAGGAGCAGAAGGAGGGAAGGAGTGGGGGGACAGCATGTCGAGCGCCCTCGTTGAAGAGTTGAGGGGAATGGTGGAGGAGCTAGCGGAGAGGGGGAGTGGTGTCTCTCCGCTGCCTCCAACGCCAAAGAAGAAAGGGAAGAGGGGGGGCCCGGAATGCAGTGAGAGGGAGGGGGGTGTGGAGGGGATGGCCAAGCGTGTGATGGGGGAGGGAGGAAAGGCCTTGTCCTCTCTGTTTTCCTCGGCCCCTCAACGTCTGGTGGAGGGTGACTCCCAGGGCGTGGCGCTGGGCTGGGTGTCTGAGGGGGGATCTCAACTCCTGCTTGGGGAGATGGGGTCCCCTGCTCTCGATCTCAGTCCAGAAGCCTACAGGGAGAGAGGAACGGAGGGTGTTGGTGGGGAACCCAGGATGCAGGGCACTCCAAGGCCTAACACCATGCCTGCATCCTGGGTTGGAGAGATGGAGGAGGACGGGGGGACGTCAGGAGAGGAGAAGACGTCCCTGCCGGATGAGAAGAAGCAGGGGAGCATCGGGTGAGTCTCCTGTTGTTTTGTTATTTTGGGGTTTCATTTCGTTGATGTAGGGTTATAAATTTAAATGACATTTTCTGTTAATATTTTTAGTTTAAATGTAAGGGGTTTGAGGGATTTTGTTAAGAGGAGGGCGGTTTTTAGTTTTTTGGAGGGGGTGGGTTTTGATGTTTGTTTTTTACAGGAGGTTCACCTGAGGGATGGAGGGGATGTCATCAGGTTTAGTAGGGAGTGGGATAAGGGGGAGTCAGTTTGGGGTATAGGTGGGGTGCATTCTACAGGGGTGGGGATTTTGTTTGGGAATAGGGAGGTGAAGGTGGAGGGATCTTTTGTTGTAATGCAGGGGAGGGTGTTGGGGGTGGATGTCACTTTTAGGGATAGTAGGTATAGGTTAGTGGTGGTGTATGGGCCACAGGTGGCGGCAGACAGGAGGGAGATGGTGGACTGTCTGGCGCCCCTGTGTGTTACAAATAGGCACTTGGTGATAGGTGGGGATTTTAACATAGATTTAGGGTTAGTGAGGGATAGTAGTGCAGGATCCATCACCGGGCTAATGGCTTGCCATGGTCTGGTTGATGGAGGCCTGCACACTACTCCGACAATGGCTGGTCCCACATGGCGCAACTCCCGGGGGGTTGCGCGGAGGCTCGACTACATTTTTGTATCCAGGTCTTTGGGTCAGTTGTCTGGGCGGCTGTTGCCTGTGTTCTTTTCAGATCACGACGGGGTGCTCCTGCAGGTGGGGTCGCCAGTCTGCCTCTT
>NW_021822776.1:82500-85000 GCF_901001165.1 Salmo trutta | reverse complement strand
CCCTGGGATTCTGGAACGGGAGGAGAGGGTTCCAGATCCTTCTCAGGGAGGACCCGAAGGGATTGGGTGGCTACCTCCATCCTCCAGCGATGTTCTCCCTGGGGGCTGACAGGGGGACATTGTTTTATGCCCGTCAGCCTCCATTCTGCAGGAGGTGTATGGCCTACGGTCATATCCTGGCCTCGTGCAACACCAGAAAGTGCAGGTTCTGTGGGTCGGGAGAGCACGAGGCCAAGGATTGTGACGAGCCCAAGGCTTGCCACGGGTGTGGTTCATCAGCACACCTGTGGCGTGATTGCCCGGCTCGTCAAAGGTCATACGCCTCTGCAGCTGGAGGGGGAACGGGGGATGGAGGGAGGAGAGAACGAAAGGGAGCGGATGACAGTAATGGCACAGGGGAAAGGATGGCACAGGAAGAGGACGGGAGGAAGGAGGCTACGAGAGGAGAGAGGCGAGGAGCCGAGAAGGCCGGAACAAAAGGAGAGGAGGTGGAAGGAGGTGGAGGAGCGGAGAAGAAGGAGACTGGGACGGTGGAGAGAGAGGAGGTGGAGGAGGGAACGGTGGCAGAAATGGAGGGAGAAGTGAAGACGGGACCAGAAGAAGGAGCAGAAGGAGGGAAGGAGTGGGGGGACAGCATGTCGAGCGCCCTCGTTGAAGAGTTGAGGGGAATGGTGGAGGAGCTAGCGGAGAGGGGGAGTGGTGTCTCTCCGCTGCCTCCAACGCCAAAGAAGAAAGGGAAGAGGGGGGGCCCGGAATGCAGTGAGAGGGAGGGGGGTGTGGAGGGGATGGCCAAGCGTGTGATGGGGGAGGGAGGAAAGGCCTTGTCCTCTCTGTTTTCCTCGGCCCCTCAACGTCTGGTGGAGGGTGACTCCCAGGGCGTGGCGCTGGGCTGGGTGTCTGAGGGGGGATCTCAACTCCTGCTTGGGGAGATGGGGTCCCCTGCTCTCGATCTCAGTCCAGAAGCCTACAGGGAGAGAGGAACGGAGGGTGTTGGTGGGGAACCCAGGATGCAGGGCACTCCAAGGCCTAACACCATGCCTGCATCCTGGGTTGGAGAGATGGAGGAGGACGGGGGGACGTCAGGAGAGGAGAAGACGTCCCTGCCGGATGAGAAGAAGCAGGGGAGCATCGGGTGAGTCTCCTGTTGTTTTGTTATTTTGGGGTTTCATTTCGTTGATGTAGGGTTATAAATTTAAATGACATTTTCTGTTAATATTTTTAGTTTAAATGTAAGGGGTTTGAGGGATTTTGTTAAGAGGAGGGCGGTTTTTAGTTTTTTGGAGGGGGTGGGTTTTGATGTTTGTTTTTTACAGGAGGTTCACCTGAGGGATGGAGGGGATGTCATCAGGTTTAGTAGGGAGTGGGATAAGGGGGAGTCAGTTTGGGGTATAGGTGGGGTGCATTCTACAGGGGTGGGGATTTTGTTTGGGAATAGGGAGGTGAAGGTGGAGGGATCTTTTGTTGTAATGCAGGGGAGGGTGTTGGGGGTGGATGTCACTTTTAGGGATAGTAGGTATAGGTTAGTGGTGGTGTATGGGCCACAGGTGGCGGCAGACAGGAGGGAGATGGTGGACTGTCTGGCGCCCCTGTGTGTTACAAATAGGCACTTGGTGATAGGTGGGGATTTTAACATAGATTTAGGGTTAGTGAGGGATAGTAGTGCAGGATCCATCACCGGGCTAATGGCTTGCCATGGTCTGGTTGATGGAGGCCTGCACACTACTCCGACAATGGCTGGTCCCACATGGCGCAACTCCCGGGGGGTTGCGCGGAGGCTCGACTACATTTTTGTATCCAGGTCTTTGGGTCAGTTGTCTGGGCGGCTGTTGCCTGTGTTCTTTTCAGATCACGACGGGGTGCTCCTGCAGGTGGGGTCGCCAGTCTGCCTCTTCGGTAGGGGGTACTGGAAATTAGATCGGGATGTGCTGGAGGAGCAAGCTTTCGTTGACACCTTCTTTGGTTTCTTTCGGGGGCTTGAAGGCCTCCGGTCCATGTGTGAGGGGGTGTTAGAGTGGTGGGATTTAGTTAAGGTAAGGATTAGGGCCTTTATAATAGGATATTGCAGGAGGAAAAAAAGGGAGGAAAGGAGGGAGGTGGATCGTATCCAAAGGTTGCTCGAACTCGAGTACGAGGCAGGCAACCTCGGCGGGTCGATTGACTGGGAGAGATCCACTGACCTGAAGGCGCAGCTCAGGGAGCTGCAGGAGCGGAAGGCTCGAGCTTTCCTGGAGCGGGCGCATAATGGCTTTCTAGAACATAATGAGACTTGTTCCGCTATGTTCTTTAAGTCGGTTAAGGGCAGACAGAGTAGGAAGATAATGCATGGGGTGAGGAAAGAAGATGGTAGCATAGTTAGAAAACCGGAGGAAATGGTCAGGGTAACAACTGATCATTACCGAGGTTTATTTAAAGAGAGGGTAATAGATGTAGAGCAGGGAGATGTGTTTTTAGAACACTTGTCCCGGCGATTGCCGGAGGACATTAGAGATGTGATGGAGGC
>NW_021822776.1:75000-77500 GCF_901001165.1 Salmo trutta | reverse complement strand
AAGAAGGAGCAGAAGGAGGGAAGGAGTGGGGGGGACAGCATGTCGAGCGCCCTCGTTGAAGAGTTGAGGGGAATGGTGGAGGAGCTGGCGGGGAGGAGGGAAGTTGTCTCCCTTGTGCCGCCCACACCGAAGAGGATTGGGAAGAGGCGCTCCATGGAAGACAAGAAGGAGAGAGCTGGGGAGGGGGAGGGCGAGGCCAAGAGAGCAATGGGGAAAAAAGGAGGGAAGGAGGGGGAAACCTCAGTGACCTCGTTGGATTCCACGGTCACTGGACCGCTGGGGGAACTGGATCTCCCGGGAGGGGCTAAGGAGCTGCGGACTGGGGTGCCGCAGTCCCTTTTTGGTGATGCAGGGTCCCCTTTTTTCTGCCAAGCCAGCGGGGAGACCGGGGAAATGGAGGATTTGGGTGGCCAATCCAGGATGCCGGGCACTCGGGTGCCCAACACCATTCCTGCATCCTGGATTGGGGAGATGGAGGAAGACGGGGGGGCGTCAGGAGAGGAGAGGACGTCCCCGCTGGATGAGATGGAGCAGGGGAGCATCGGGTGAGCCTCCTTTTTATTTTGTGTGTTTTGTGGGTAAGGGTTTCTTTGTTTTATTTATAAATAAATCTTTCTGTTACTTTTCTTAGTTTAAATGTAAGGGGATTAAGGGATTTTGTTAAAAGGAGGGCGGTTTTTAGTTATTTAGAGGGTGTGGGGTTTGATTTCTGTTTTTTACAGGAGGTTCACCTGAGGGATGGAGGGGATGTAAATAGATTTAAGAGGGAGTGGGATAAGGGAGATTCGTATTGGGGTATAGGAGGGGTGCACTCAACAGGGGTAGGGATTTTGTGTGGGAATAGGGAAATTAAAATAGAGAGCACTTTTGTTATAATGCAGGGGAGGGTTTTAGGGATAGATGTAAAATTTAGGGAGGGTAGATATAGGTTAATTGGGGTGTACGGGCCACAGGTGGCGGCAGACAGGAGGGAGATGGTGGACTGTCTGGCGCCCCTGTGTGTCACAAATAGGCACTTGGTGATAGGAGGGGATTTCAACATAGATTTAGGGTTAGTGGGTGATAGTAGTGCGGGCGCCATCACCGGGCTAATGGCTTGCCATGGTCTGGTTGATGGAGGCCTGCACTCTACTCCGACAATGGCTGGTCCCACATGGCGCAACTCCCGGGGGGTTGCGCGGAGGCTCGACTACATTTTCCTATCTAGGTCTTTGGGTCAGTTGTCTGGGCGGCTGTTGCCTGTGTTCTTCTCAGATCACGACGGGGTGCTCCTACAGGTGGGGTCGCCAGTCTGCCTCTTCGGTAGGGGGTACTGGAAGTTAGATCGGGAGGTGCTGGAGGAGCAAGCTTTCGTCGACGCCTTTTTTGGTTTCTTTCGGAGGATTGAAGGCCTCCGGTCCATGTGCGAGGGGGTGTTAGAGTGGTGGGATTTAGTAAGGTAAGGACTAGGGCCTTTATAATAGGATATTGCAAGAGGAAAAAAAGGGAGGAAAGGAGGGAGGTGGATCGTATCCAAAGGTTGCTCGAACTCGAGTACGAGGCAGGCAACCTCGGCGGGTCGTTTGACTGGGAGAGATCCACAGCCCTGAAGGCGCAGCTCAGGGTGCTGCAGGAGCGGAAGGCTCGAGCTTTCCTGGAGCGGGCGCATAATGGCTTTTTAGAACACAATGAGACTTGTTCCGCTATGTTCTTTAAGTCAGTTAGGGGCAGACAGAGTAGGAAGGTAATGCATGGGGTTAGGGAAGAAAATGGCAGTATAGTTAGAAAGCCGGAGGAGATGGTCAGGGTGACAACTGATCATTTCCGAGGTTATTTAAGGAGAGGGAATAGATGTAGAGCAGGGAAATGTGTTTTTAGAACACTTGTCCCGGCGATTGCCGGAGGACATTAGAAATGCGATGGAGGCTCAGATCTCCCTCGAAGAGGTTGAGAGCGCTCTCAGGAGGATGGGAAAAGGGAAGGTGCCTGGGATGGATGGGCTGCCGGCCGAGTTTTACCTCAAGTTTTGGGGTATACTTGGACCAGTGGTCCTCGAAGTCTTGAAGGCCATCCTTGAGACGGGGGTCCCGGGGGGATCAATGGCTGTCGGTGTGCTATCACTTCTTTACAAGAAGGGGGAAGTAACAGACCTTGGCAACTGGCGGCCATTGACCATGCTGTGTGTAGACTATAAGCTCTTAGCAAAGGTCATAGCAGACAGGTTGCGCACAGCCCTTCCCTACGTCGTCCACGAGGATCAGACGTGTGGTGTAGAGGGACGCTCTATTAGGTGGAACCTACAGTTGATCAGGGACTCCATCGCTTGGGTAGAAGATAGAGGGCTGCCTTTAATGGTAGCAGCGCTTGATCAGGCGAAAGCCTTTGATCGCGTGAATAGATCCTTTCTATTCAGGGTGTTAGGTAGATTAGGTTTTGGGGAGAAGTTTATAGGATGGATCCGTACATTATATGTCGGAGCGGGGTGCCGAGTTAGCGTAAACAGTCACTTAGGTGACGTTTT
>NW_021822776.1:62500-70000 GCF_901001165.1 Salmo trutta | reverse complement strand
GCTCGTCGGTTCCTCACCATGGAGGAGATCCAGTCGTCTAGGGAGCTGTTTCTGCTATCAGGGGATGGGGTGTCTCAGGCTTTTTCTGGGACGCCGGGACCCCCCATCCCCAACCCCTTTCCCGCATCTTGGGATTCTCGGGAGGGGGATGCGGGAGGTGGGAGAGTTGGGGAGGCCTCCGAAACTGCTGGACTAGGATCCCTGTCCGATGAGGAACAGTGCCCACCGGACAGAGTAAGTACATGATTTCTGTATAGGGCTGGGTTTGTTATTTTTCTATTATTTTGGATAAATGCCAAACATTAAAATAATGACAATGAATGTTCGCGGACTAAGGAACCCTATAAAAAGAAGGGCCGTTTTTAGTTGTTTGTCAAACATAGGTTTTACTTTTTGTTTTTTGCAGGAGGTGCATTTGAGAGATGGGAGGGATGTGGAGCGTTTTAAAAAAGAGTGGGTTAAAGGGAAGTCAGAGTGGAGTGTGGGGGGAGTACACTCAGCAGGGGTTGGGATTTTGTTTGGCACAAGGGAGGTGAAGGTGGAGGGAACTTACGTAGCGATGCAGGGGAGGGTTTTGGGGGTAGACATAGTATTAGGGGATTATAGACTAAGGGTTATAGGGGTTTACGGGCCACAGACGGTGCCAGAGAGAAGGGAGATGGTGGAGCTTCTGGCACCTCTGTGTGCCACAAACAGAGTTTTGGTAGTGGGAGGGGATTTTAACGTAGATTTAGGAGGGGTAGCAGATGGTAGTGTAAGGGCCATAACCGGTCTTATGGCAAGCCATGGTCTGGTGGATGGCGGCCTTAACACTACTCCGGCGATGGCAGGTCCCACGTGGCGTAACTCACGGGGGGTTGTGCGGAGGCTGGACTACGTCTTTCTACCCAAATCCCTGGGGCTTTTGTCTGGGCGGCTGCTGCCGGTGTTTTTCTCGGATCACGACGGGGTTCTCTTTAGGGTCAAAGCGCCTGTCTGCCTTTTCGGTAGGGGGTACTGGAAGCTCGACCGGGATATCCTGGAGGAGCGAATTTTCATTAACACTTTCTCCGTTTTTTTTCGGGGGCTTGAGGGTCTCCGACCTATGTGCGGAGGGGTGTTGGAGTGGTGGGAGATAGCCAAAGTTAGGATTAGGGTTTTTATTAGTGGGTTTTGTAACAGGAAGGTGAGAGAGGAGAGAAGAGAAGTGGGGCAGCTCCAACGTTTACTTGAGCTCGAGTACGAGGCTGGAAACCTCGGGAGCTCGATGGACGTTGAGCGAGCAACCAGCCTCAAGGCTCAACTCAGGGAGGTGCATGAGCGGAAGGCCCGTGCTTTCCTGCAGCGTGCACACTCTGAGTTCATAGAGCAGAATGAGACCTGCTCTGCAGTGTTTTTTAAATCCGTTAGGGAAAAGCAGGTGAGACAGGTTTTTTACGGGGTGAGGGATAGACAGGGTAGGATAGTCAGGGAGCCGGGGCAGATGGTCAGGGTGGCAACTGACCATTTCCGGGGGGTTTTCCAGGAGAGGTTAGTAGAGGAAGAGCAGGGTACCGTGTTCTTAGAACACTTGTCCCGGCGTGTGCCGGAGGACATTAGAAAGGCGATGGAGGCCCCGATAACACTAGAGGAGGTGGAGAACGCCCTCAAGAGGATGGGGAAAGGGAAGGTGCCTGGGATGGATGGGCTGCCGGCTGAGTTTTACCTCAAATTTTGGGGTATGCTTGGTCCGGTGGTCCTCGAAGTCATGAAGGCCGTTCTCGAGACTGGAGTCCCGGGCAGGTCAATGGCTGTAGGCGTGCTGTCCCTCCTCTACAAGAAGGGAGACACCGCCGACCTTAGCAACTGGCGGCCGTTGACCATGCTGTGCGTAGATTATAAGATACTAGCTAAGGTCATGGCAGACCGTTTGCGCACAGCCCTTCCCTACGTTGTCCATGAGGATCAAACGTGTGGGGTTGAAGGCCGTTCCATTAGGTGGAACCTCCAACTGATAAGGGACTCCATCGCCTGGGTTGAGGATAGAAGTCTACCTCTAATGGTAGCGGCGCTTGATCAGGCCAAGGCTTTTGATCGCGTCAGCAGGGATTTTCTTTTCAGAGTGTTAGGTAGATTAGGTTTTAGTGACCGCTTTATAAAGTGGATCAAGATTTTGTATGTGGGAGCAGGGTGCCGGGTGAGCATAAACAGCCATATGGGCGACGTGTTTGGCCTCTCCTCAGGGGTCAGGCAGGGATGCCCGCTCTCGGCACTCCTTTTCGTGCTCTATATGGAGCCCCTGGCGGCTGCCATTAGGGCAGACGCAGGGGTGGAGGGATTGCTGGTCCCTGGGAGCGGCGGTTTACGTGTTAAGATGACACAGTACGCCGATGACACCACCTTGCTTTTGTGCAAGGACTCGTGCCTGCTAAGGTCTCTAGCCATAATTGGAGACTTTACCCGCGCGTCGGGAGCGGTCCTTAACCTCGCCAAGTCGTCTGTTAAGTATTTCGGCAGATGGCGGGGCAGGACGGACGTGCCCGGGGGACTATCTCTCTGTAATGGGGCCCTGAGGATTCTTGGGGTCCACTTTGAGACCTCCGGATCCGCGACACTGAACTGGAACATGAGGGTTGCGGTGGTACAGAGGAAGCTGGCAATGTGGAAAGCCAGATCCTTGTCTTTTTTGGGCAAGGTTTTGGTACTGAAGGTGGATGTACTGCCATCCCTTCTGTATTTGGCGTACATCTATCCATTGCCAGGGAGCATGAGGCGGGGGCTAGTAAGGCTCGTGTTTCAGTTCATGTGGGGGGGCAGGTATGAGTATGTCGCCAGGGCTCGCATGTTCTCAACCATTGAGGAGGGAGGGAGAGGAGTTCCACATTTCCCACTCAAGCTGGACTCGATTTTTGTTTCATTTTTGTTAAATGAGCTCGCTAATCCGGTGATTCATCCCTCCGGTTTTTTCCTGAGGGTGTTTTTCTCGTATCAGGCGAGAAGCATAATGGTGTGGTCCAACACGGGTCCTCGGGCTGAACAGCTGCCGTGGCACTTCAGCCATGCGGCGAAGTGGCTGCGTGCGCATCCCGAGGTTGAAGTCGCCCGAGTAGGTTTGGATCACAGACACCTGTACGAGGAGGTTAGACGGAGCGTTTGTGCGGCCCCTGTGGTGGGAACCCCTGCTTTAGTCTGGGAGAACATACAGGTGCGGGGTTTGGACAATCGCCTCAAGGATCTAAACTGGTTAAGCCTCCACAAGTGCTTGCCGGTACGATCCATCATGTACCGGCATAGTTTGGCACGATCCCCTCAGTGTCCGAGACCAACTTGCGTTGGGGAGGAGACGATACGCCACATGTACTGGGACTGTGCTTTCGCAGGAGTAGTGTGGGCCAGGGCACAGTATTTATTAGGTAGAGTTAAGGCAGATTTTGTTTTAACATGGGCGAGGGTGGAGAGAGGAATAGGGAGAGCAGGAGGGGTAAGGAGGGAACGTTTTTTGTTGTGGCTGATCATAAGCCTTTTTAAGCAAGGGCTGTGGGATGCAAGACAAGGTTTGGTTAGGTCGGGGGCAAATTGTGGGGTGGAGGGAATAGTGAGGAGAGTGGAGGGAGATTTGAGAGGGAGGATAAGGAGGGAGGAGAGGAAGTGGGGCCACCATGCAGCTCTAGAGAGGTGGAAAGGGGGGCTAGGGCTGGTTAGATAGGTAAGTCCTAAAAGGTAGTTTTGGTAGGCTGTGGGGGTTTTTGATGTCTTATGTTCATTGATGTAGTGTTTTTTTTTTGCTGGGGTCCCCTGCAAAAGAACGGGGGTCAGGCGCAGTTTGAACATCAATACCCTGTGTTTATGAACCATAAAAATTATGTTTCCATGTACCATAAATTGAGAATGGGGGAAATGTAAGTCGGTGGAAAAAGTTATTTGACCTGATAATTTTTCAACTGTGAATTAGATTATGGTGTATGTTAAGATGTAGAGGTAAAATGTAATGACAGTGGCTTTTTGTTATGAAAATGTTTTGTATGTTATAAATGTGTGAATTGTTCACCATTTGGATGTATGAAAGGAAGAATAAAACTTTGAATCATCATCTGTTCTTATCAGTTTAATATCTGATATGTCCCCCATCGGGGGACTACATATTAAATGGATTTTTCGAACAGGGAGTCGGAAATGGGGCTTGCTCCATCCGCTCCACGCATCGACCCGGTATTGCAGTACCTCCGGGAACGGTGCAACACTTCTCTCTCATTGTCAAGGAAAAAGAAATACACAAAGCTATGTAAAACAGCTAGCAGAAGAAGAGAAGGAATGAAAAAAGAAGAATCATCCAAACTGAAACAAGGGCGAAGCCCCCTTCATGGGGTCCCCCGTTTTCCCGCCATTTTACTTAAAAAAAAAAAAAAAAAAAAAAAACATTGGCCAGGATTGTGTGTGTGTGTGTGTGTGTCTGTGTGTCTGTGTGTGTCTCTGTCTGTGTGTGTGTGTGTGTGTGTGTCTGTGTGTGTGTGTGTGTGTGTCTCTGTGTGTGTGTGTGTGTGTGTGTGTCTGTGTGTGTGTGTGTCTCTGTCTGTGTGTGTGTGTGTGTGTGTGTGTGTCTCTGTGTGTGTGTGTGTGTGTGTCTCTGTGTGTGTGTGTCTGTCTGTCTGTCTCTGTTTTTGACCCCCCCCAAAAATACAATCACTTCACCAGGATTGTCTGTCTGTCTGTCTGTCTGTCTGTCTGTCTGTCTGTCTGTCTGTCTGTCTCTGTTTTTGACCCCCCCCAAAAAATACAATCACTTCACCAGGATTGTCTGTCTGTCTGTCTGTCTGTCTGTCTGTCTGTCTGTCTGTCTGTCTGTCTGTCTCTGTTTTTGACCCCCCCCCAAAAAATACAATCACTTCACCAGGATTGTCTGTCTGTCTGTCTGTCTGTCTGTCTGTCTGTCTGTCTGTCTGTCTGTCTGTCTGTCTGTCTGTCTGTGTTTTTGACCCCCCCAAAAAATACAATCACTTCACCAGGATTGTCTGTCTGTCTGTGAATTTTTACCCACAGCCCTCAAACTTGGAAGAGTGGGTTCGGGAACCACCCGCGGGCACCCGGCCTAGAGTGCACAGTGTGTGTCTCGGGCCCCGACCTCTGACTTCCATACGACTCTGGTTTCTCTTCATTACGCACAAGCCTTTCGCCTTTTACTAAAGACTTCCGTGGAGAGGAACACTTACGAGTTCAACATATTTTTGGAAGGGCTTTGCTTCTGGCAGAGCCCGGTATCTTGTTTCAAGAGAAATTGACAGAGATGACGCCGAGACTTTTTGCTCAGGCGTTTGACTTGAAGCCGGCTGACCGACCGACCGACCGGCGTATTTTTCCACTCAAAGTAGTCGCTCGGGCAATTGAGTTCAAGCCCGACGACGACTGACGTGTTTTCCGGGCTTTGAACAAATAGTCGCACTAGGCTTAAAGAGCTAGTGACTTAAAGACGCATTAGCGACTTGTTAAAAAAAACACCCGCCTGTCACCAGGGAAGCGTCGGGTGGGGAGGAGACAACTTTTGCCAAACCGCTGAGGTCTGCCGAGACCCCCGGGGGCCCGGCGGGTGCAGGGGTCAATTTGTGGGTTATCGCTTCTCGGCCTTTTGGCTCAGATCAAGCTTGGTACCGAGGTGGCCCCAAAGCCCGCTGAGCCAGAAGGTCGAAGGAAGGCAGGAGGGAGGAAAGTTTGTTGTTTTTGAGTGGTATTTTTTGAAGAGAGCTTTCTTTATTGAAAAACATGGAGTGAGAACATCAAGAGCAGGTCTGTTCCGGGGGTCGGTTTGGCCAACACAGCAAGATTTGCGTGGAAGGATTTGGAGGTGGAGCAATTCGGGAGGGAGACTTTCGGAAGAACCATACTGATGGGGATGCTCAAGCTTGGTGTAAAGGATGTCTTCTGCCTCCAGGGGAATCCATTAGAGGGAGCCTTCGACGTCACGTTCTATACGGAGAAGCAACACGAGGAGACGATGCGGAAGGTGAGGGAATTAGAGAAAGAAAGACCTATGTGTCACTATGCAGTGACAAGCTTGGCGAAGACCAATTTTTAGAGTAGTGACTGTTACTATGTACAATCCACACGTGAAAGACGAAGAGGTGAGGACCTTCCTGGGGAGGTATATGGACAACATCTCCTCAGGAAGGCTCCTTAAGGACTCCCTCGGGTTTTGGACTGGGAAGAGAGGGTATCAGGCCCTTCTTAGAGAAGACCCAAAAGGTCTGGGAGGCTACCTCCATCCTCCGGCTATGTTCTCCCTGGGGGCTGACCGGGGGACGTTGTATTATGCCCGTCAGCCCCCGTTCTGCAGGCGTTGTATGGCCTATGGTCATATCCTCGCCTCGTGCAGCACAAAGAAGTGTAGGTATTGTGGATCTACAGAGCACGGGGCGGGGGACTGTGACGCGCCGAGGGCATGTCACGGGTGTGGCTTGCTGACGCACCTGTGGCGTGAATGCCCGGCGCGTCAGAGGTCATACGCGTCTGCAGCTGGGGGGGGAGCGAGAGCCGGGGATGGGGGAAGAAGAGGAGGGGAACAAGAAAGAAGGAGAGGCACGGAGGAAAAGGACATACAGCGGGAGGAGAAGGAAAGAACGGCAGCAGGAGAAGAGGGAGAGAAAGAAATGGATTTGGTGGAACCAGAAGGGAAGGAGACTGAAAGAGAGGAGGAGCAGGAGGCGGAAAGAGAGGAGGAGCAGGCAGATGAAGGAGAGAAGGAGCAGGAGGAGGAAGGAGAAAAGAGAGTGGAGGGGACAGAGAAGACGGTGGTGGAGAAGAAGGAGATGGAGAAGGAAACAGAGAGGGAGGAGATTGAGAAGACGGCGGTGGAGAAGAAGGAGATAGAAAGGATGGAGACAGAGAAGGCAGCGGGAGTGAAGGATTGGGGGGACACTGAAATGAGGGAAGAGGGAAGGGGGAGGGATTGGAAGGCTTGGAAGACATATGAAAACTTGTTGCCGGCTACTAAGCCAGGAAAAAAAAAATCAAAAAGGAAGGAGAGCGTGAGGGGGAGGGTTGGAGAAAGAGGGGGGGAGGCAGATCAGGGGGGGGGGGGAGGGGGAGGTTGCGGGGCCCTCGTGGGCCCCCTCTTCCATCTCCTTTACACCCCTGTCTGATCTGGACTCTCAGGTATGGCCCAGGATTGGGCGAGTGAGGGAGGGTTAAGCTCCCTGTTTAGGGGCATGGGGTCCCCGGGCCGGAGTCGGGAGGGAGGGGGGGTGGTGGATTTGAGTGGGGGGCACAAGGAACAGAGGGTGGGGGTGCCGGGTAGTGTGTTTGTTTCCAGGGGAGAGGGGATGGCGGCCGACGGGGGAGCGTCAGGAGGGGAGGAGGCGTCCCCGTCGGTCGGGAGTATAGGGTGAGTGTTTTTTGGTTATTTTTATATGGGTATGGGTTTTGGGTTGGTTAGTGATGAATAGTTTTGAAATGTCTATTTTTGTGTTTATTGGAATTTGTGTTTGAATTTATTGAGTGGTAAAATTTTGGTTGGTTTTGAACGTAATAAATATATTTTCTAAAAAAAAAAAA
>NW_021822776.1:57500-60000 GCF_901001165.1 Salmo trutta | reverse complement strand
GTGGCTCGTCAGCACACCTGTGGCGGGAGTGCCCGGCTCGTCAGGGGTCATACGCGTCTGCAGCTGGGGGGGGAGCAGGAGCGGGGGATGGGGGAAGAAGAGGAGGGAAAGGAAGGACGTCGGACAGCACGGGCCCAGAGGGGAAGGCTGCAAGGAAAGAGGAGGAGAAAGGAGTGGCAGCAGGAGGAGAGGCGGACATGGAAGGCATGAGAGGAGGACAACTGGGAAAAAAGGCGGAGGAAAGCACGAGAGTGGAGGAGCCGGAGAGGGATGCGAGTGAGGGAGGAGTGGTGGAGACGGTGGAAGGACCAGTAGAGGAGGGGGGGAGGGGGGAGTGGGGGGAAAGTGCCCTGGTGGAGGAGATGAGGGGCATGGTGGAGGAGCTGGCGGGGACCGAGGGTGGTGTCTCTCTCCTGCCACAATCACCGAAGAAGAGAGCGAAGAGGAGGGTGAGTTTGGTCGACAGCGAGAGGGAGGGGGCGGCCAAGAGACCGACGGGGGCGGGAGAAACCTCTGCGTTACCACTGGTTTCCCAAGGCCCTCTACTACTGGTGGGGGGGGACCCACCTAACAAGGCCCAGGGCTGGGCGGAGGAGGAGGTGGGGGTTTTTTCGTTTGGGGATTCGGACTCCCCTATTCTCTTCCAATCCAGCTACAGCACTGGGGAGGGGGAGGAGTGTGGGGGTAGACCCAGGATGCAGGGCACCCCGGTGCCAAACACCATTCCGGCATCCTGGGTTGGTGAAATGGAGGAAGAGGGGGGGGGCGTCGGGAGTGCGGACGGCGTCCCCGTCGGTAGAAATTGAGCAGGGGAGCATCGGGTGAGTCTCCTGTTTTTTGTTTTTTCTGTTGGGTTTTTAGTATGTTGAGGGAAGGTTGTGTTAGTTTTTAATTTTTATTTTTTCATGGGGTCTAATTTTACTTTTGTTAGTCTAAATGTAAGGGGTTTAAGGGATTTTGTTAAGAGGCGGGCGGTATTTAGTTATTTGGGGGGTGTGGGTTTTGATTTTTGTTTGTTGCAGGAGGTTCACCTGAGGGATGGAGGGGATGTGAGTAGGTTTAGGAGGGAGTGGGACAAGGGGGAGTCAGTCTGGGGTATTGGTGGGGTTCATTCAACGGGGGTGGGGATTTTGTTTGGGAATAGGGAGGTGAAGGTGGAGGGTTATTATGTGGTTGTGCAGGGGAGGGTTTTGGGGGTGGATGTCACGTTAAGGGATTGTAAATTTAGATTAGTGGTGGTGTACGGGCCACAGGTGGCGGCAGACAGGAGGGAGATGGTGGACTGTCTGGCGCCCCTGTGTGTCACAAATAGGCACTTGGTGATAGGAGGGGATTTCAACATAGATTTAGGGTTAGTGGGTGATAGTAGTGCAGGTGCCATCACCGGGCTAATGGCTTGCCATGGTCTGGTTGATGGAGGCCTGCACTCTACTCCGACAATGGCTGGTCCCACATGGCGCAACTCCCGGGGGGTTGCGCGGAGGCTCGACTACATTTTCCTATCTAGGTCTTTGGGTCAGTTGTCTGGGCGGCTGTTGCCTGTGTTCTTCTCAGATCATGACGGGGTGCTCCTACAGGTGGGGTCGCCAGTCTGCCTCTTCGGTAGGGGGTACTGGAAGTTAGATCGGGAGGTGCTGGAGGAGCAAGCTTTCGTCGACGCCTTTTTTGGTTTCTTTCGGAGGATTGAAGGCCTCCGGTCCATGTGCGAGGGGGTGTTAGAGTGGTGGGATTTAGTTAAGGTAAGGACTAGGGCCTTTATAATAGGATATTGCAAGAGGAAAAAAAGGGAGGAAAGGAGGGAGGTGGATCGTATCCAAAGGTTGCTCGAACTCGAGTACGAGGCAGGCAACCTCGGCGGGTCGTTTGACTGGGAGAGATCCACAGCCCTGAAGGCGCAGCTCAGGGTGCTGCAGGAGCGGAAGGCTCGAGCTTTCCTGGAGCGGGCGCATAATGGCTTTTTAGAACACAATGAGACTTGTTCCGCTATGTTCTTTAAGTCAGTTAGGGGCAGACAGAGTAGGAAGGTAATGCATGGGGTTAGGGAAGAAAATGGAAGTATAGTTAGAAAGCCGGAGGAGATGGTCAGGGTGACAACTGATCATTTCCGAGGTTTATTTAAGGAGAGGGAAATAGATGTAGAGCAGGGAAATGTGTTTTTAGAACACTTGTCCCGGCGATTGCCGGAGGACATTAGAAATGCGATGGAGGCTCAGATCTCCCTCGAAGAGGTTGAGAGCGCTCTCAGGAGGATGGGAAAAGGGAAGGTGCCTGGGATGGATGGGCTGCCGGCCGAGTTTTACCTCAAGTTTTGGGGTATACTTGGACCAGTGGTCCTCGAAGTCTTGAAGGCCATCCTTGAGACGGGGGTCCCGGGGGGATCAATGGCTGTCGGTGTGCTATCACTTCTTTACAAGAAGGGGGAAGTAACAGACCTTGGCAACTGGCGGCCATTGACCATGCTGTGTGTAGACTATAAGCTCTTAGCAAAGGTCATAGCAGA
>NW_021822776.1:45000-52500 GCF_901001165.1 Salmo trutta | reverse complement strand
CATCTCCTTTACACCCCTGTCTGATCTGGACTTCTCAGGTATGGCCCAGGATTGGGCGAGTGAGGGAGGGTTAAGCTCCCTGTTTAGGGGCATGGGGTCCCCGGGCCGGAGTCGGGAGGGAGGGGGGGTGGTGGATTTGAGTGGGGGGCACAAGGAACAGAGGGTGGGTGTGCCGGGTAGTGTGTTTGTTTCCAGGGGAGAGGGGATGGCGGCCGACGGGGGAGCGTCAGGAGGGGAGGAGGCGTCCCCGTCGGTCGGGAGTATAGGGTGAGTGTTTTTTGGTTATTTTTATATGGGTATGGGTTTTGGGTTGGTTAGTGATGAATAGTTTTGAAATGTCTATTTTTGTGTTTATTGGAATTTGTGTTTGAATTTATTGAGTGGTAAAAATTTTGGTTGGTTTTGAACGTAATAAATATATTTTCTAAAAAAAAAAAAATCTGTTCTTATCAGTTTAATATCTGATATGTCCCCCATCGGGGGACTACATATTAAATGGATTTTTCGAACAGGGAGTCGGAAATGGGGCTTGCTCCATCCGCTCCACGCATCGACCCGGTATTGCAGTACCTCCGGGAACGGTGCAACACTTCTCTCTCATTGTCAAGGAAAAAGAAATACACAAAGCTATGTAAAACAGCTAGCAGAAGAAGAGAAGGAATGAAAAAAGAAGAATCATCCAAACTGAAACAAGGGCGAAGCCCCCTTCATGGGGTCCCCCGTTTTCCCGCCATTTTACTTAAAAAAAAAAAAAAAAAAAAAAAAAAAAACATTGGCCAGGATTGTGTGTGTGTGTGTGTGTGTCTGTGTGTCTGTGTGTGTCTCTGTCTGTGTGTGTGTGTGTGTGTGTGTGTGTGTGTGTGTGTGTGTGTGTGTGTCTCTGTGTGTGTGTGTGTGTGTGTGTGTCTGTGTGTGTGTGTGTCTCTGTCTGTGTGTGTGTGTGTGTGTGTGTGTGTGTCTCTGTGTGTGTGTGTGTGTGTGTCTCTGTGTGTGTGTGTCTGTCTGTCTGTCTCTGTTTTTGACCCCCCCCAAAAAATACAATCACTTCACCAGGATTGTCTGTCTGTCTGTCTGTCTGTCTGTCTGTCTGTCTGTCTGTCTGTCTGTCTCTGTTTTTGACCCCCCCCAAAAAATACAATCACTTCACCAGGATTGTCTGTCTGTCTGTCTGTCTGTCTGTCTGTCTGTCTGTCTGTCTGTCTGTCTCTGTTTTTGACCCCCCCCAAAAAATACAATCACTTCACCAGGATTGTCTGTCTGTCTGTCTGTCTGTCTGTCTGTCTGTCTGTCTGTCTGTCTCTGTTTTTGACCCCCCCCAAAAAATACAATCACTTCACCAGGATTGTCTGTCTGTCTGTCTGTCTGTCTGTCTGTCTGTCTGTCTGTCTGTCTGTCTGTCTGTCTGTGTTTTTGACCCCCCCAAAAAATACAATCACTTCACCAGGATTGTCTGTCTGTCTGTGAATTTTTACCCACAGCCCTCAAACTTGGAAGAGTGGGTTCGGGAACCACCCGCGGGCACCCGGCCTAGAGTGCACAGTGTGTGTCTCGGGCCCCGACCTCTGACTTCCATACGACTCTGGTTTCTCTTCATTACGCACAAGCCTTTCGCCTTTTACTAAAGACTTCCGTGGAGAGGAACACTTACGAGTTCAACATATTTTTGGAAGGGCTTTGCTTCTGGCAGAGCCCGGTATCTTGTTTCAAGAGAAATTGACAGAGATGACGCCGAGACTTTTTGCTCAGGCGTTTGACTTGAAGCCGGCTGACCGACCGACCGACCGGCGTATTTTTCCACTCAAAGTAGTCGCTCGGGCAATTGAGTTCAAGCCCGACGACGACTGACGTGTTTTCCGGGCTTTGAACAAATAGTCGCACTAGGCTTAAAGAGCTAGTGACTTAAAGACGCATTAGCGACTTGTTAAAAAAAACACCCGCCTGTCACCAGGGAAGCGTCGGGTGGGGAGGAGACAACTTTTGCCAAACCGCTGAGGTCTGCCGAGACCCCCGGGGGCCCGGCGGGTGCAGGGGTCAATTTGTGGGTTATCGCTTCTCGGCCTTTTGGCTCAGATCAAGTGTAGTTACCTTGCCAGTGCTGCACTTGATCAGAGAAGCGATCACAGGCCGGAGGGCGCCCGGGAAAATTGTGCTATTTATTTTTGTTAAAATCATCATTTATTGTCATTATTGTTGTTTTTTGTCTCACCTTTGTTTATTCTTTGTCCTGGGTTAGGTGGTGGTCTTGGTGGTGGACTACAGGTGCACCAGCACCTGTAGGGTGAGTTTAAAGGCCCTCTGGTCCTTTTTCTTTAGTTATTACATTTATTTTGTGTTTTCCCCTGCTTGTCCTGTTTTGCATCTCTCCTCCCCCGTGTATCCTATAGTCCCCTCCTTAGCTCCTCCCATTGTCTTCAGTTGTGTGTTGTCTGCTAGCTGGGGTGGCTTTCTGGCTTGTCGGCCTGCTAGCTTTAGCTTAGCCTGGTCTGCAAGCCTCCTGGCCCCTTAGGCGTGGCAGGCATTGTTTGACTGTTTATTCTTTGTTCCCATCCACCTTGTACCCTTAGTTTATCCCCCAAATTTCCTTTTGTTCAGTTTCTTGTTGTTTGTGTTGCCAACTGGGGGACATTTTGCTAGCTAGCCTGCTGCCTGGTTAGCCTAGCCTGGCCGGCTGGTGAGGCCTGCTAGCCTTCTTGTCCCTCATGTTTGGTAGGTGTTGTTTAGTCAGTTTGTCCTTTTGTTGTTGTCATCCCTTCACTTCCCTTTTACTTTATTTAATTTGTTTTGTTAGTCTTACCCCCTAGGTTGTCTTCCCTCTTGGTTTGTGTGCCTTGTTGGTTTTTTGTTTTGAGGCCTCTTGGCTGGTGGGCCTGCCAGCTGGTAGGCCTAGCCTGGCCTGCTGGTGTGGCCTGCTAGCATTCTAGCCTTTAGTTTGTTTGTGTGGTTTATTTTTGTCTTTCCCTTTTGTGCCCTCCCCCCTGTGGAAAATATAAAACAAAAAAATTCCCCTCCTAGTGTCCTTTCCCATTGTCAATAAGATTAGTTTGGTGCTGTGCCAGATAGTTTGTTGTGTGTTCCGTGGTGCTGGTAGGCCCTGTTAGCTTAGTCTACCTGAGCCTGCCAGCTCCCTCGGTTGTCTTTCACTCCTTCCCTTTTTCCCAACACCCTCTCCCTCCCCCCGCCCCCCTTCCTTCCTTTCCCCTCCCCTTTTCCCCTTCCCCTCCCCCCCCCTTTTCACTGGTGTTGGGCTGTAAAGGGAGTGGGCCTCCATCATGTCAGCAGCACAGGTTGGCATGAGGAGGCACCATGCAGTGCGCCTCCTTTTAAAGGAGAAGGGAGGGAAAATAATGGAGTTATCCCGATTGGATTTCTCCAGAAAATTCCTCCAGAAAGAGCTCGGTTTCCACCCCGCGCAGGTAAACTGCATCTTAGCCCTTCCCTATGGGAAGGGCTTCGATGTCAGCTTTGCCAACGCCAGCTTCCTGCGGGAGTTCTGGGGGCAACTCCAGAACTCCCTGAACATCCAGGGGTCCCTCACAGCAATGTTTGAGGTGACCAAGCTGACGGATAATAGCATTAAAACCGTTATTATCCGTATGTATAACGAAACCGTACAGCCGGAGGACGTTGCAGTATGGCTGGGCAGGTACTGCAATGTGAAGGGGCCCTTGGTCCAGGTGAAGGATCCCGATGGGATCTGGACAGGGGCCTGGAGGGTTACTGTCCAGCAGAGGGAGGACCCCGGGGGCTATGGTGGGTTGAAAGCCATCCCATCCACCATAGTCCTCGGAGAGAATAGGGGCCATGTTCACTACCAGGACCAGCCTAAGCTGTGCCGTAAGTGTGGTGAACATGGCCATCTCGCAGAGGCCTGTAAAAAGGTCGTCTGCATGAAGTGCCGGGAGGTGGGCCACCGCTACGAGGAGTGCACGAACGGAAGGTCGTGCAACCTCTGTGGCGAGCGGTCCCACCTCATCCGCGGCTGCCCCTTCTCCTGGGCCAATAAGGTCAGGGCCGAGAGGAGGGAGACGGCGGCCGCGGACCGGGCTTCTGAGCGCCAAGGGGAGGGAACGGCAGTTGCCGAGGAGGTGGTGGTGGAGCCGGTGGTGGTTGAGGAGGTAGTGGTGGAGCCGGTGGTAGTGGAGGGCGCGGAAGGTGCAGTGGTGGAAAAAGTGGGAGGAGAGGACAAAACCCCCTCCCCCCCAATCCCCCTGCCCCAGATTAATGTGACCCCTGAAGGAGAAAGGGCCGAGAAAGACGGCCCCGGAGAGGTCTTGAGTGAGAACTCCCCAAGTGGGTCAGACAGTATGGAGACTGTGTCAGAGAAAGCTGTGGAGACAGCGTCAGGAGATACGGGAGAGGGAGTGGAGATTCTGGAAGAACACCTCCCCCCACGAAAAAGAAATGCTGAGGAGCTCTCCGACCCCGAACAAGGCGATGAAAAAAAGGGCAAATTGGAATGGGAGAGCTCCCAGGGGGAGGAAGAACCCAGAACCTTCCCTCCCAACTCCCCCAACACAATCTCCTTTTTAAGTCCTGTTTTAACCTCCTCTCCCTGCCATCCCCCGTTACCCCGGCGGGAGAGAGAGGAAGCACTAGACAAGTAACCCCCTTTTAACTGTTTAAATGCCTTTTCTTTTAAGCACTGTTTTTACTCACCCCTCTTATGGCTTTTAACATCACCACCATAAATGTGAGAAGCATAAAAACAGAAAGAAGAGCACAGTCGGTTTTATCCTTTTTAGAAAGGTTTAATTCAGATGTGTTTTTATTACAGGAGTGTGGTCTACCCTTTTTATCCTCTTATAGGAAATGGGAGGACAAGTGGCAGCATGGGCCCTCCATTTGGAGTGGCTCAAATTTTAATAAAAACGACGGTGTTGCCATTTTAATCAAGACCCCACAGGTGGTGGTGAGGGGGAGCACGGTGGTGGTAGGTGGGCGTGCTCTTTTAGCCAATTGTACTTTTATGGGGAGAGATTTTAACATGCTAAATGTGTATGGTTTTAATGACAAACATGACCGGTGCGCACTTTTAGAAGACTTGCAGTCCCACCTGCTAGGGAGGGATCCTCTAGTCGTGGGTGGGGATTTTAATTGTGTTTTAAGTAGAGCAGACAGGAGAGGGGCGGGAGAGGATTTTAAGGTAGATAGGTCAAGTGTTTTATTGCAAGGGCTGTGCAGGGATTTTAAACTGACCGACTGTTTTAAAACCCTGCATCCAAGAGAGGAGGGCTTCACCTGGACCAGTGGTGACGGCACCAGAGCCTCTCGCATTGACTATCTGTTTACCCGGGACTGCCCCCCAACTGATGCTAGAATAACCCCTGCCTTTTTCTCAGATCACGTAATGCTGACGTGCACCCTTTCACTAACTTCGGGTGTGACTGTGGGAAGAGGGCCCTGGAAATTGAACTGTTCCCTTTTAGAAGATGATAGAGTAGTTAGTCAGTACAGGGAGCAGTTCAGCCAGTGGCAGACGCTACAGGACTTCTTTGACACACGAGCACAATGGTGGGAAATGGTGAAGGGTAGGACGAGGACTTTCTTTAGAGAAATAGGAAAGAAGAAAAGTAAAGAAAAAGATAGATGCATGGTGGGACTGCAAAAGCGACTGGAAAGGTATTTTAATCTAGGCCAACAGGGCTTTGATTTTAACCACGAAATTAAACTAGTTAAAAAGGAAATGGCACTTTTAGCAGAACAAAAAAGCAAAGGGGTTATTTTAAGAAGCAAGGAAAGGGAACTAGAAGAGGGGGAGAAGTGCACAAGGTACTTTTTTAAGAAGATAGTTAGTAAGGGTAGGATAATGACAGGGTTAAAAGATAAAGATGGGGTTTTAAAAACAGACACAGAAGGAATGGAAAAAGTAGTCGAGGATTTTTATGGGGAACTGTTTGGGGTAAAAGATGTATGCGAGGAAACAATGGGGGACGTTTTAACATACATTGACAAGACCTTACCCAACACAGACGACCTGACAAAAGACTTGACGAGGACAGAAATTGACCAAGGACTGAAGCATTTTAAGAGGGGTAAGTCACCGGGGGAGGATGGCCTCCCCTTGGAGTTTTATCTGACCTTTTGGGATGTTTTAGCCGACGAACTTTTGACTGTTTTTACTGACTTTGAATACCTTGACAGACTACCTGACAGTTTTAGAGTGGGGATCGTGACTCTTTTATATAAGAAAACGACAGGACAGACCTAAAGAACTGGAGACCGATAACCCTTTTAAATTTTGATTGTAAACTTTTTACCAAGGTTTTAACACTCAGAATGTCTTCTGTTTTAGGGGAGGTGATCCACCCGGATCAAACCTGTGCCATTCCCGGAAGGAAGATCACGGACAGCCTGATACTGATCCGAGATGCCATCTGTTATGCGAGAGACAGAAATATGCGGCTTGTAGTCCTAAATTTAGATTTTGAAAAAGCCTTTGATCGGGTCTCGCACCAGTACCTCTTTAAGGTACTGCAAAAAATGGGTTTCCCGGACAGGTTTTTAGCTTGGGTGGGACTGCTGTACGGCGACATCACCAGCAAAATCCTTGTAAATGGGCATCTGTCAAAGGCAGTGGGAGTACACTGCGGCGTCCGTCAGGGCTGTCCGTTATCTCCTCTTCTGTTTGTGGCCTGTATTGAACCACTGGCACAGGTCTTGAGAAGGGACCAACGGATCAGTGGGGTGGGGATCCCGGGGAGTGGGGGGATGACCGCCAAGTGCGTATTTTACATGGACGACGTCAACATTTTATGCACCGACCTTTTATCCGTCGACAGGACCCTGGACAGGACTGACTGGTACGGACGAGCCTCTGGGGCGAGACTGAACAGAGACAAGACAGAGGCCCAATTTTTCGGACCGTGGGCAGACCCAGACTTGACCAGACTACCACTGACGGTTAAAACGACGGACATAAGGGTACTGGGGGTAAAGTTTGACCAGGAGGGAGGAGGGAGCGGAAATTGGAGTGGGACCCTGGGGACAGTAAGACAGAGACTGGGTTTTTGGGGACTACGACAGCTGACTTTTGAGGGCAAGGTTTTAATCATTAAAGCAGTGATTTTACCTGTGCTTTTATTAATCAGTTCTGTTTTTATCCCCCCTAGGAGAACTCTTTTAGCCCTGGAGCGGATGCTGTTTTACTTCTTGTGGGGGAGCAAGTGGGAGAGGCTGAGGAGGGAGGTGGTCAAGAGGCCCAGGTCCAAGGGGGGGAAAGGCTTGCCTGACCTCTACTTGTTCCTGGGCAGCCGCTACACAGCGTTACACCTCACTCTTGCCACCTCCCTGGCCACCAATAAGACTCAGGCCCTCGCACGGTTCTGGCTGGGATCTTACCTCAGGACTCTGAGGCTGATCCCAGTCGACCTGCGAGCCCCAGTCTCTTTCCTGCTTCCCACACACTACGCCCAGCTCCAGAAGTTTTTAAGACATTTTAAATTGGAAAAAGAAGCAGTCACAGTTTTAACTAAACATCGCTCTCTTCTCTCTCTTGTGCAG
>NW_021822776.1:37500-40000 GCF_901001165.1 Salmo trutta | reverse complement strand
CCTGTGGCGGGAGTGCCCGGCTCGTCAGGGGTCATACGCGTCTGCAGCTGGGGGGGGAGCAGGAGCGGGGGATGGGGGAAGAAGAGGAGGGAAAGGAAGGACGTCGGACAGCACGGGCCCAGAGGGGAAGGCTGCAAGGAAAGAGGAGGAGAAAGGAGTGGCAGCAGGAGGAGAGGCGGACATGGAAGGCATGAGAGGAGGACAACTGGGAAAAAAGGCGGAGGAAAGCACGAGAGTGGAGGAGCCGGAGAGGGATGCGAGTGAGGGAGGAGTGGTGGAGACGGTGGAAGGACCAGTAGAGGAGGGGGGGGGGGGGGGGGGGGGGGGAAAGTGCCCTGGTGGAGGAGATGAGGGGCATGGTGGAGGAGCTGGCGGGGACCGAGGGTGGTGTCTCTCTCCTGCCACAATCACCGAAGAAGAGAGCGAAGAGGAGGGTGAGTTTGGTCGACAGCGAGAGGGAGGGGGCGGCCAAGAGACCGACGGGGGCGGGAGAAACCTCTGCGTTACCACTGGTTTCCCAAGGCCCTCTACTACTGGTGGGGGGGGACCCACCTAACAAGGCCCAGGGCTGGGCGGAGGAGGAGGTGGGGGTTTTTTTCGTTTGGGGATTCGGACTCCCCTATTCTCTTCCAATCCAGCTACAGCACTGGGGAGGGGGAGGAGTGTGGGGGTAGACCCAGGATGCAGGGCACCCCGGTGCCAAACACCATTCCGGCATCCTGGGTTGGTGAAATGGAGGAAGAGGGGGGGGCGTCGGGAGTGCGGACGGCGTCCCCGTCGGTAGAAATTGAGCAGGGGAGCATCGGGTGAGTCTCCTGTTTTTTGTTTTTTCTGTTGGGTTTTTAGTATGTTGAGGGAAGGTTGTGTTAGTTTTTAATTTTTATTTTTTCATGGGGTCTAATTTTACTTTTGTTAGTCTAAATGTAAGGGGTTTAAGGGATTTTGTTAAGAGGCGGGCGGTATTTAGTTATTTGGGGGGTGTGGGTTTTGATTTTTGTTTGTTGCAGGAGGTTCACCTGAGGGATGGAGGGGATGTGAGTAGGTTTAGGAGGGAGTGGGACAAGGGGGAGTCAGTCTGGGGTATTGGTGGGGTTCATTCAACGGGGGTGGGGATTTTGTTTGGGAATAGGGAGGTGAAGGTGGAGGGTTATTATGTGGTTGTGCAGGGGAGGGTTTTGGGGGTGGATGTCACGTTAAGGGATTGTAAATTTAGATTAGTGGTGGTGTACGGGCCACAGGTGGCGGCAGACAGGAGGGAGATGGTGGACTGTCTGGCGCCCCTGTGTGTCACAAATAGGCACTTGGTGATAGGAGGGGATTTCAACATAGATTTAGGGTTAGTGGGTGATAGTAGTGCAGGTGCCATCACCGGGCTAATGGCTTGCCATGGTCTGGTTGATGGAGGCCTGCACTCTACTCCGACAATGGCTGGTCCCACATGGCGCAACTCCCGGGGGGTTGCGCGGAGGCTCGACTACATTTTCCTATCTAGGTCTTTGGGTCAGTTGTCTGGGCGGCTGTTGCCTGTGTTCTTCTCAGATCATGACGGGGTGCTCCTACAGGTGGGGTCGCCAGTCTGCCTCTTCGGTAGGGGGTACTGGAAGTTAGATCGGGAGGTGCTGGAGGAGCAAGCTTTCGTCGACGCCTTTTTTGGTTTCTTTCGGAGGATTGAAGGCCTCCGGTCCATGTGCGAGGGGGTGTTAGAGTGGTGGGATTTAGTTAAGGTAAGGACTAGGGCCTTTATAATAGGATATTGCAAGAGGAAAAAAAGGGAGGAAAGGAGGGAGGTGGATCGTATCCAAAGGTTGCTCGAACTCGAGTACGAGGCAGGCAACCTCGGCGGGTCGTTTGACTGGGAGAGATCCACAGCCCTGAAGGCGCAGCTCAGGGTGCTGCAGGAGCGGAAGGCTCGAGCTTTCCTGGAGCGGGCGCATAATGGCTTTTTAGAACACAATGAGACTTGTTCCGCTATGTTCTTTAAGTCAGTTAGGGGCAGACAGAGTAGGAAGGTAATGCATGGGGTTAGGGAAGAAAATGGAAGTATAGTTAGAAAGCCGGAGGAGATGGTCAGGGTGACAACTGATCATTTCCGAGGTTTATTTAAGGAGAGGGAAATAGATGTAGAGCAGGGAAATGTGTTTTTAGAACACTTGTCCCGGCGATTGCCGGAGGACATTAGAAATGCGATGGAGGCTCAGATCTCCCTCGAAGAGGTTGAGAGCGCTCTCAGGAGGATGGGAAAAGGGAAGGTGCCTGGGATGGATGGGCTGCCGGCCGAGTTTTACCTCAAGTTTTGGGGTATACTTGGACCAGTGGTCCTCGAAGTCTTGAAGGCCATCCTTGAGACGGGGGTCCCGGGGGGATCAATGGCTGTCGGTGTGCTATCACTTCTTTACAAGAAGGGGGAAGTAACAGACCTTGGCAACTGGCGGCCATTGACCATGCTGTGTGTAGACTATAAGCTCTTAGCAAAGGTCATAGCAGACAGGTTGCGCACAGC
>NW_021822776.1:20000-22500 GCF_901001165.1 Salmo trutta | reverse complement strand
GGACTCCCTGGGGTTTTGGAATGGGCGGAGAGGGTTCCAGGCCCTCCTCAGGGAGGACCCAAAGGGGATTGGTGGCTACCTTCATCCCCCCGCGATGTTCTCCCTGGGGGCTGACAGGGGGACGTTGTTTTACGCACGTCAGCCCCCGTTTTGCAGGCGTTGTATGGCCTATGGTCACATCCTCGCCTCGTGCAGCACTAGAAAGTGCAGATTTTGTGGATCTGGGGAGCACGAGGCGAAGGATTGTGACGAGCCTAAGGCGTGCCACGGGTGTGGCTCGTCAGCACACCTGTGGCGGGAGTGCCCGGCTCGTCAGGGGTCATACGCGTCTGCAGCTGGGGGGGGAGCAGGAGCGGGGGATGGGGGAAGAAGAGGAGGGAAAGGAAGGACGTCGGACAGCACGGGCCCAGAGGGGAAGGCTGCAAGGAAAGAGGAGGAGAAAGGAGTGGCAGCAGGAGGAGAGGCGGACATGGAAGGCATGAGAGGAGGACAACTGGGAAAAAAGGCGGAGGAAAGCACGAGAGTGGAGGAGCCGGAGAGGGATGCGAGTGAGGGAGGAGTGGTGGAGACGGTGGAAGGACCAGTAGAGGAGGGGGGGGAGGGGGGAGTGGGGGGAAAGTGCCCTGGTGGAGGAGATGAGGGGCATGGTGGAGGAGCTGGCGGGGACCGAGGGTGGTGTCTCTCTCCTGCCACAATCACCGAAGAAGAGAGCGAAGAGGAGGGTGAGTTTGGTCGACAGCGAGAGGGAGGGGGCGGCCAAGAGACCGACGGGGGCGGGAGAAACCTCTGCGTTACCACTGGTTTCCCAAGGCCCTCTACTACTGGTGGGGGGGGACCCACCTAACAAGGCCCAGGGCTGGGCGGAGGAGGAGGTGGGGGTTTTTTCGTTTGGGGATTCGGACTCCCCTATTCTCTTCCAATCCAGCTACAGCACTGGGGAGGGGGAGGAGTGTGGGGGTAGACCCAGGATGCAGGGCACCCCGGTGCCAAACACCATTCCGGCATCCTGGGTTGGTGAAATGGAGGAAGAGGGGGGGGGCGTCGGGAGTGCGGACGGCGTCCCCGTCGGTAGAAATTGAGCAGGGGAGCATCGGGTGAGTCTCCTGTTTTTTGTTTTTTCTGTTGGGTTTTTAGTATGTTGAGGGAAGGTTGTGTTAGTTTTTAATTTTTATTTTTTCATGGGGTCTAATTTTACTTTTGTTAGTCTAAATGTAAGGGGTTTAAGGGATTTTGTTAAGAGGCGGGCGGTATTTAGTTATTTGGGGGGTGTGGGTTTTGATTTTTGTTTGTTGCAGGAGGTTCACCTGAGGGATGGAGGGGATGTGAGTAGGTTTAGGAGGGAGTGGGACAAGGGGGAGTCAGTCTGGGGTATTGGTGGGGTTCATTCAACGGGGGTGGGGATTTTGTTTGGGAATAGGGAGGTGAAGGTGGAGGGTTATTATGTGGTTGTGCAGGGGAGGGTTTTGGGGGTGGATGTCACGTTAAGGGATTGTAAATTTAGATTAGTGGTGGTGTACGGGCCACAGGTGGCGGCAGACAGGAGGGAGATGGTGGACTGTCTGGCGCCCCTGTGTGTCACAAATAGGCACTTGGTGATAGGAGGGGATTTCAACATAGATTTAGGGTTAGTGGGTGATAGTAGTGCAGGTGCCATCACCGGGCTAATGGCTTGCCATGGTCTGGTTGATGGAGGCCTGCACTCTACTCCGACAATGGCTGGTCCCACATGGCGCAACTCCCGGGGGGTTGCGCGGAGGCTCGACTACATTTTCCTATCTAGGTCTTTGGGTCAGTTGTCTGGGCGGCTGTTGCCTGTGTTCTTCTCAGATCATGACGGGGTGCTCCTACAGGTGGGGTCGCCAGTCTGCCTCTTCGGTAGGGGGTACTGGAAGTTAGATCGGGAGGTGCTGGAGGAGCAAGCTTTCGTCGACGCCTTTTTTGGTTTCTTTCGGAGGATTGAAGGCCTCCGGTCCATGTGCGAGGGGGTGTTAGAGTGGTGGGATTTAGTTAAGGTAAGGACTAGGGCCTTTATAATAGGATATTGCAAGAGGAAAAAAAGGGAGGAAAGGAGGGAGGTGGATCGTATCCAAAGGTTGCTCGAACTCGAGTACGAGGCAGGCAACCTCGGCGGGTCGTTTGACTGGGAGAGATCCACAGCCCTGAAGGCGCAGCTCAGGGTGCTGCAGGAGCGGAAGGCTCGAGCTTTCCTGGAGCGGGCGCATAATGGCTTTTTAGAACACAATGAGACTTGTTCCGCTATGTTCTTTAAGTCAGTTAGGGGCAGACAGAGTAGGAAGGTAATGCATGGGGTTAGGGAAGAAAATGGAAGTATAGTTAGAAAGCCGGAGGAGATGGTCAGGGTGACAACTGATCATTTCCGAGGTTTATTTAAGGAGAGGGAAATAGATGTAGAGCAGGGAAATGTGTTTTTAGAACACTTGTCCCGGCGATTGCCGGAGGACATTAGAAATGCGATGGAGGCTCAGATCTCCCTCGAAGA
>NW_021822776.1:5000-10000 GCF_901001165.1 Salmo trutta | reverse complement strand
TTTGGCTCAGATCAAGTGTAGTTACCTTGCCAGTGCTGCACTTGATCAGAGAAGCGATCACAGGCCGGAGGGCGCCCGGGAAAATTGTGCTATTTATTTTTGTTAAATCATCATTTATTGTCATTATTGTTGTTTTTTGTCTCACCTTTGTTTATTCTTTGTCCTGGGTTAGGTGGTGGTCTTGGTGGTGGACTACAGGTGCACCAGCACCTGTAGGGTGAGTTTAAAGGCCCTCTGGTCCTTTTTCTTTAGTTATTACATTTATTTTGTGTTTTCCCCTGCTTGTCCTGTTTTGCATCTCTCCTCCCCCGTGTATCCTATAGTCCCCTCCTTAGCTCCTCCCATTGTCTTCAGTTGTGTGTTGTCTGCTAGCTGGGGTGGCTTTCTGGCTTGTCGGCCTGCTAGCTTTAGCTTAGCCTGGTCTGCAAGCCTCCTGGCCCCTTAGGCGTGGCAGGCATTGTTTGACTGTTTATTCTTTGTTCCCATCCACCTTGTACCCTTAGTTTATCCCCCAAATTTCCTTTTGTTCAGTTTCTTGTTGTTTGTGTTGCCAACTGGGGGACATTTTGCTAGCTAGCCTGCTGCCTGGTTAGCCTAGCCTGGCCGGCTGGTGAGGCCTGCTAGCCTTCTTGTCCCTCATGTTTGGTAGGTGTTGTTTAGTCAGTTTGTCCTTTTGTTGTTGTCATCCCTTCACTTCCCTTTTACTTTATTTAATTTGTTTTGTTAGTCTTACCCCCTAGGTTGTCTTCCCTCTTGGTTTGTGTGCCTTGTTGGTTTTTTGTTTTGAGGCCTCTTGGCTGGTGGGCCTGCCAGCTGGTAGGCCTAGCCTGGCCTGCTGGTGTGGCCTGCTAGCATTCTAGCCTTTAGTTTGTTTGTGTGGTTTATTTTTGTCTTTCCCTTTTGTGCCCTCCCCCCTGTGGAAAATATAAAACAAAAAAATTCCCCTCCTAGTGTCCTTTCCCATTGTCAATAAGATTAGTTTGGTGCTGTGCCAGATAGTTTGTGGTGTGTTCCGTGGTGCTGGTAGGCCCTGTTAGCTTAGTCTACCTGAGCCTGCCAGCTCCCTCGGTTGTCTTTCACTCCTTCCCTTTTCCCAACACCCTCTCCCTCCCCCCGCCCCCCTTCCTTCCTTTCCCCTCCCCTTTTCCCCTTCCCCTCCCCCCCCCTTTTCACTGGTGTTGGGCTGTAAAGGGAGTGGGCCTCCATCATGTCAGCAGCACAGGTTGGCATGAGGAGGCACCATGCAGTGCGCCTCCTTTTAAAGGAGAAGGGAGGGAAAATAATGGAGTTATCCCGATTGGATTTCTCCAGAAAATTCCTCCAGAAAGAGCTCGGTTTCCACCCCGCGCAGGTAAACTGCATCTTAGCCCTTCCCTATGGGAAGGGCTTCGATGTCAGCTTTGCCAACGCCAGCTTCCTGCGGGAGTTCTGGGGGCAACTCCAGAACTCCCTGAACATCCAGGGGTCCCTCACAGCAATGTTTGAGGTGACCAAGCTGACGGATAATAGCATTAAAACCGTTATTATCCGTATGTATAACGAAACCGTACAGCCGGAGGACGTTGCAGTATGGCTGGGCAGGTACTGCAATGTGAAGGGGCCCTTGGTCCAGGTGAAGGATCCCGATGGGATCTGGACAGGGGCCTGGAGGGTTACTGTCCAGCAGAGGGAGGACCCCGGGGGCTATGGTGGGTTGAAAGCCATCCCATCCACCATAGTCCTCGGAGAGAATAGGGGCCATGTTCACTACCAGGACCAGCCTAAGCTGTGCCGTAAGTGTGGTGAACATGGCCATCTCGCAGAGGCCTGTAAAAAGGTCGTCTGCATGAAGTGCCGGGAGGTGGGCCACCGCTACGAGGAGTGCACGAACGGAAGGTCGTGCAACCTCTGTGGCGAGCGGTCCCACCTCATCCGCGGCTGCCCCTTCTCCTGGGCCAATAAGGTCAGGGCCGAGAGGAGGGAGACGGCGGCCGCGGACCGGGCTTCTGAGCGCCAAGGGGAGGGAACGGCAGTTGCCGAGGAGGTGGTGGTGGAGCCGGTGGTGGTTGAGGAGGTAGTGGTGGAGCCGGTGGTAGTGGAGGGCGCGGAAGGTGCAGTGGTGGAAAAAGTGGGAGGAGAGGACAAAACCCCCTCCCCCCCAATCCCCCTGCCCCAGATTAATGTGACCCCTGAAGGAGAAAGGGCCGAGAAAGACGGCCCCGGAGAGGTCTTGAGTGAGAACTCCCCAAGTGGGTCAGACAGTATGGAGACTGTGTCAGAGAAAGCTGTGGAGACAGCGTCAGGAGATACGGGAGAGGGAGTGGAGATTCTGGAAGAACACCTCCCCCCACGAAAAAGAAATGCTGAGGAGCTCTCCGACCCCGAACAAGGCGATGAAAAAAAGGGCAAATTGGAATGGGAGAGCTCCCAGGGGGAGGAAGAACCCAGAACCTTCCCTCCCAACTCCCCCAACACAATCTCCTTTTTAAGTCCTGTTTTAACCTCCTCTCCCTGCCATCCCCCGTTACCCCGGCGGGAGAGAGAGGAAGCACTAGACAAGTAACCCCCTTTTAACTGTTTAAATGCCTTTTCTTTTAAGCACTGTTTTTACTCACCCCTCTTATGGCTTTTAACATCACCACCATAAATGTGAGAAGCATAAAAACAGAAAGAAGAGCACAGTCGGTTTTATCCTTTTTAGAAAGGTTTAATTCAGATGTGTTTTTATTACAGGAGTGTGGTCTACCCTTTTTATCCTCTTATAGGAAATGGGAGGACAAGTGGCAGCATGGGCCCTCCATTTGGAGTGGCTCAAATTTTAATAAAAACGACGGTGTTGCCATTTTAATCAAGACCCCACAGGTGGTGGTGAGGGGGAGCACGGTGGTGGTAGGTGGGCGTGCTCTTTTAGCCAATTGTACTTTTATGGGGAGAGATTTTAACATGCTAAATGTGTATGGTTTTAATGACAAACATGACCGGTGCGCACTTTTAGAAGACTTGCAGTCCCACCTGCTAGGGAGGGATCCTCTAGTCGTGGGTGGGGATTTTAATTGTGTTTTAAGTAGAGCAGACAGGAGAGGGGCGGGAGAGGATTTTAAGGTAGATAGGTCAAGTGTTTTATTGCAAGGGCTGTGCAGGGATTTTAAACTGACCGACTGTTTTAAAATCCCTGCATCCAAGAGAGGAGGGCTTCACCTGGACCAGTGGTGACGGCACCAGAGCCTCTCGCATTGACTATCTGTTTACCCGGGACTGCCCCCCAACTGATGCTAGAATAACCCCTGCCTTTTTCTCAGATCACGTAATGCTGACGTGCACCCTTTCACTAACTTCGGGTGTGACTGTGGGAAGAGGGCCCTGGAAATTGAACTGTTCCCTTTTAGAAGATGATAGAGTAGTTAGTCAGTACAGGGAGCAGTTCAGCCAGTGGCAGACGCTACAGGACTTCTTTGACACACGAGCACAATGGTGGGAAATGGTGAAGGGTAGGACGAGGACTTTCTTTAGAGAAATAGGAAAGAAGAAAAGTAAAGAAAAAGATAGATGCATGGTGGGACTGCAAAAGCGACTGGAAAGGTATTTTAATCTAGGCCAACAGGGCTTTGATTTTAACCACGAAATTAAACTAGTTAAAAAGGAAATGGCACTTTTAGCAGAACAAAAAAGCAAAGGGGTTATTTTAAGAAGCAAGGAAAGGGAACTAGAAGAGGGGGAGAAGTGCACAAGGTACTTTTTTAAGAAGATAGTTAGTAAGGGTAGGATAATGACAGGGTTAAAAGATAAAGATGGGGTTTTAAAAACAGACACAGAAGGAATGGAAAAAGTAGTCGAGGATTTTTATGGGGAACTGTTTGGGGTAAAAGATGTATGCGAGGAAACAATGGGGGACGTTTTAACATACATTGACAAGACCTTACCCAACACAGACGACCTGACAAAAGACTTGACGAGGACAGAAATTGACCAAGGACTGAAGCATTTTAAGAGGGGTAAGTCACCGGGGGAGGATGGCCTCCCCTTGGAGTTTTATCTGACCTTTTGGGATGTTTTAGCCGACGAACTTTTGACTGTTTTTACTGACTTTGAATACCTTGACAGACTACCTGACAGTTTTAGAGTGGGGATCGTGACTCTTTTATATAAGAAAAACGACAGGACAGACCTAAAGAACTGGAGACCGATAACCCTTTTAAATTTGATTGTAAACTTTTTACCAAGGTTTTAACACTCAGAATGTCTTCTGTTTTAGGGGAGGTGATCCACCCGGATCAAACCTGTGCCATTCCCGGAAGGAAGATCACGGACAGCCTGATACTGATCCGAGATGCCATCTGTTATGCGAGAGACAGAAATATGCGGCTTGTAGTCCTAAATTTAGATTTTGAAAAAGCCTTTGATCGGGTCTCGCACCAGTACCTCTTTAAGGTACTGCAAAAAATGGGTTTCCCGGACAGGTTTTTAGCTTGGGTGGGACTGCTGTACGGCGACATCACCAGCAAAATCCTTGTAAATGGGCATCTGTCAAAGGCAGTGGGAGTACACTGCGGCGTCCGTCAGGGCTGTCCGTTATCTCCTCTTCTGTTTGTGGCCTGTATTGAACCACTGGCACAGGTCTTGAGAAGGGACCAACGGATCAGTGGGGTGGGGATCCCGGGGAGTGGGGGGATGACCGCCAAGTGCGTATTTTACATGGACGACGTCAACATTTTATGCACCGACCTTTTATCCGTCGACAGGACCCTGGACAGGACTGACTGGTACGGACGAGCCTCTGGGGCGAGACTGAACAGAGACAAGACAGAGGCCCAATTTTTCGGACCGTGGGCAGACCCAGACTTGACCAGACTACCACTGACGGTTAAAACGACGGACATAAGGGTACTGGGGGTAAAGTTTGACCAGGAGGGAGGAGGGAGCGGAAATTGGAGTGGGACCCTGGGGACAGTAAGACAGAGACTGGGTTTTGGGGACTACGACAGCTGACTTTTGAGGGCAAGGTTTTAATCATTAAAGCAGTG
>NW_021822775.1:145000-167750 GCF_901001165.1 Salmo trutta | reverse complement strand
GGTGTTGTATGTGGAGGATGAGGGCTGCAGTAGATATCTCAGATAGGGGGGAGTGAACGGGTGTTGTATGGGGAGGATGAGGGCTGCAGTAGACATCTCAGATAGGGGGGAGTGAACGGGTGTTGTATGTGGAGGATGAGGGCTGCAGTAGATATCTCAGATAGGGGGGAGTGAACGGGTGTTGTATGGGGGATGAGGGCTGCAGTAGATATCTCAGATAGGGGGAGTGAACGGGTGTGATGGAGGATGAGGGCTGCAGTAGATATCTCAGATAGGGGGGAGTGAACGGGTGTTGTATGTGGAGGATGAGGGCTGCAGTAGATATCTCAGATAGGGGGGAGTGAACGGGTGTTGTATGGAGGATGAGGGCTGCAGTAGATATCTCAGATAGGGGGGAGTGAACGGGTGTTGTATGGGGAGGATGAGGGCTGCAGTAGATATCTCAGATAGGGGGGAGTGAACGGGTGTTGTATGTGGAGGATGAGGGCTGCAGTAGATATCTCAGATGGGGGAGTGAACGGGTGTTGTATGTGGAGGATGAGGGCTGCAGTAGATATCTCAGATAGGGGGGAGTGAACGGGTGTTGTATGGGAGGATGAGGGCTGCAGTAGATATCTCAGATAGGGGGGAGTGAACGGGTGTTGTATGTGGAGGATGAGGGCTGCAGTAGATATCTCAGATAGGGGGGAGTGAACGGGTGTTGTATGTGGAGGATGGGCTGCAGTAGATATCTCAGATAGGGGGGAGTGAACGGGTGTTGTATGTGGAGGATGAGGGCTGCAGTAGATATCTCAGATAGGGGGGAGTGAACGGGTGCTGTATGGGGAGGATGAGGGCTGCAGTAGATATCTCAGATAGGGGGGAGTGAACGGGTGTTGTATGGGGAGGATGAGGGCTGCCAGTAGATATCTCACATAGGGGGAGAGTTGAACGGTGGTGTTGTATGTGGAGGATGAGGGTGCTTGTAGTTAGATATTCAGATAGGGGGATGGTGACGGGTGCCTGTATGTGGAGGATGAGGGACTTGCAAGTAGATATCTCAGATAGGGGGGGGGGGAGTGAACGGGTGTTGTATGGGGAGGGGATGAGGGCTGCTAGTAGATATCCTCAGATAGGGGGGAGTGAACGGGGTGCTGTATGTGGAGGATGAGGGCTGCAGTAGATATCTCAGATAGGGGGGGGAGTGAACGGGTGTTGTATGGGGAGGATGAGGGCTGCAGTAGATATCTCAGATAGGGGGGAGTGAACGGGTGTTGTATGTGGAGGATGAGGGCTGCAGTAGATATCTCAGATAGGGGGGGGGGAGGTGAGGCCTAAGAGGGTTTTTATAAATAAGCATCAACCAGTGGGTCTTGCGACGGGTAAACAGAGATGACCAGTTTACAGAGGAGTATAGAGGGCAGTGATGTGTCCTATAAGGAGCATTGGTGGCAAATCTGATGGCCGAATGGTAAAGAACATCTAGCCGCTCGAGAGCACCCTTACCTGCCGATCTATAAATTATATCTCCGTATATCTCCGTAATGGTCATCTGAATCAGGGTTAGTTTGGCAGCTGGGGTGAAAGAGGAGTGATTACGATAGAGGAAACCAAGTCTAGATGTAACTGTAGCCTGCAGCTTTGATATGTGCTGAGAGAAGGACAGTGTACCGTCTAGCCAGACTCCCAAGTACCTGTATGAGGTGACAACCTCCAGCTCTAAACCCTCAGAAGTAGTAATCACACCTGTGGGGAGAGGGGCATTCTTCTTACCAAACCACATGACCTTTGTTTTGGAGGTGTTCAGAACAAGGTTAAGGGCAGAGAAAGCTTGCTGGACACTAAGAAAGATTTGTTGTAGAGTGTTTAACACAAAATCCGTGGAGGGGCCAGCTGAGTATAAGACTGTATCATCTACATATATAAATGGATGAGGGAGCTTCTTAATACGAAGACATCATGATCATTAGAAATAAAATTAAAGACTCTTCTTTGAATCTACGTGTAAAGACCCTGGGCGTTACTCTGGACCCTGTGAAGGCCCTGGGTGTTACTCTGGACCCTGTGAAGGCCCTGGGCGTTACTCTGGACCCTGTGAAGGCCCTGGGTGTTACTCTGGACCCTGTGAAGGACCTCGGCGTTACTCTGGACCCTGTGAAGGACCTGGGCGTTACTCTGGACCCTGTGAAGGACCTGGGCGTTACTCTGGACCCTGTTAAAGACCTGGGCGTTACTCTGGACCCTGTGAAGGACCTGGGCGTTACTCTGGACCCTGTGAAGGACCTGGGCGTTACTCTGGACCCTGTGAAGAACCTGGGCGTTACTCTGGACCCTGTGAAGAACCTGGGCGTTACTCTGGACCCTGTGAAGGACCTGGGCGTTACTCTGGACCCTGTGAAGGACCTGGGCGTTACTCTGGACCCTGTGAAGGACCTGGGCGTTACTCTGGACCCTGTTAAAGACCTGGGCGTTACTCTGGACCCTGTGAAAGACCTCGGCGTTACTCTGGACCCTGTGAAGGACCTGGGCGTTACTCTGGACCCTGTTAAAGACCTGGGCGTTACTCTGGACCCTGTGAAGGACCTCGGCGTTACTCTGGACCCTGTGAAGGACCTGGGCGTTACTCTGGACCCTGTGAAGGCCCTGGGCGTTACTCTGGACCCTGTGAAGGACTATAGGCCTTCAGTGTGTGAACCTATAGACCTTCGGTGGTGTAGTGGAGGGTAAACACAGGTATAAACCATATACCTGCCCTAGTCATTGTGTAAACTCACTTCTTCATCCCTACTGACGTAGTGCAGTGGAGGTACACGGTTTATCAAGGATGTAGTACAATAGAGAAATCAAGCAGAAAGCAGCCAACACAATCACAGAGCACTGAAATATATTCACATGAGCTGCTCACACAGCCTCGTTTCAATGGAATATCATCTGTCGACGCAGCCAGAGTGTTCAGCTCTCAGCTGGTTCTGGTATGGAGCAGCTCTCAGCTGGTTCTGGTATGGAGCAGCTCTCAGCTGGTTTTGGTATGGAGCAGCTCTCAGCTGGTTCTGGTATGGAGCAGCTCTCAGCTGGTTTTGGTATGGAGCAGCTCTCAGCTGGTTCTGGTATGGAGAAGCTCTCAGCTGGTTCTGGTATGGAGCAGCTCTCAGCTGGTTTTGGTATGGAGCAGCTCTCAGCTGGTTCTGGTATGGAGCAGCTCTCAGCTGGTTCTGGTATGGAGCAGCTCTCAGCTGGTTTTGGTATGGAGAAGCTCTCAGCTGGTTTTGGTATGGAGCAGCTCTCAGCTGGTTCTGGTATGGAGAAGCTCTCAGCTGGTTCTGGTATGGAGCAGCTCTCAGCTGGTTTTGGTATGGAGCAGCTCACAGAAAAATGACAGTACTTTTCAACTGATGATATCTACCTGTAAATGCTAACTAAGGTAACAATGGGAATGGAAACCAGGTGTTGAAAACGTTTAGTCCGAAGTGTTGGTTAGTAGGCTATTTGTGATGAGCGATTCACATCAGGGGAGTAGACATAGACGGGCCAGGCTCCCCACCCAATGGGGAGCCTGGCCCTGATAGAGGCCCACCCAATGGGGAGCCTGGCCCTGACAGACCCACCCAATGGGGAACCTGGCCCCGACAGACCCACCCAATGGGGAGCCTGGCCCTGACAGACCCACCCAATCAGATTGATTGGGGTTTAAGCATTGTTGTGGACTTAGACATCACTTTTTTTATTTATTTTTTTCTATTAAAAAAAAGTGTAATTTTGAAAGTCTGAAAAATCTATAGAGAAAACTCATTTAAAAACCCAGAGGAAAACAGGATTTTTTCACACAGCGTGCCTTTCCTTTGCTGGGCGGGCCGTCTGGGAAACTCTTTGTCAAAATTTGAGAATACCCCCTTCTCCTACTTCCTGTAAACACACAGTCCAGTTCATAGTGAATGATGACAGGTCCTACTTCCTGTATGATGGCAGGTCCTACTTCCTGTAAACACACAGTCCAGTTCATAGTGAATGATGACAGGTCCTACTTCCTGTTAACACACAGTCCAGTTCATAGTGAATGATGACAGGTCCTACTGCCTGTAAACACAGTCCAGTTCATAGTGAATGATGACAGGTCCTACTTCCTGTATGATGGCAGGTCCTACTTCCTGTAAACACACAGTCCAGTTCATAGTGAATGATGACAGGTCCTACTGCCTGTTAACACACAGTCCAGTTCATAGTGAATGATGACAGGTCCTACTGCCTGTAAACACACAATCCAGTTCATAGTGAATGATGACAGGTCCTACTGCCTGTAAACACACAGTCCAGTTCATAGTGAATGATGACAGGTCCTACTTCCTGTATGATGGCAGGTCCCACTTCCTGTAAACACACAGTCCAGTTCATAGTGTATGATGGCAGGTCCTACTTCCTGTATGATGGCAGGTCCCACTTCCTGTAAACACACAGTCCAGTTCATAGCGAACGATGACAGGTCCGTGTAGCAAATGGCTCATTTGCATTTAGGCCTACTGTATCTCTGATTGGCTATGACGCACCGGTCTGCGTAGACTCCTGTCCTGGACAAGACGGATGTTTTTAGTTGGGGTTTAATTTACTGCAGTGTCTGTTAATTGTCCAAACGAACGGCCTGCTCTCCCACTGTACATTGCTGTGGAATTTTCACGAATACGTAATTCCCAAACATTCTAAGAATTTTATGACGCCGTGAAAACGCTCGTATCTAATTGGTTGGCTCGTCAGAACACCTGGGAAAGATGTATGTGAACAGATTTTTAATCATATTTAATGACGCAAAAATAAATTCTGTCAGTTCCACTTTAAAACGCAACAATGTTAAACACACACACACACACACACACACACACACACACACACACACACACACACACACACACACACACACACACACACACACACACACACACACACACACACACACACACACACACACACGTTATTGTCAAAGAGATGGCTAACAAACAGAAAGCGCACTGCTGCTACAAACAAAACACAGTTCCATCATTTAAAACTTAACTTCTTGTTGAAAGTTCTTCTCGAAAAGGGGAGAAGTTTAACAAATTATCAACAACATCCTCTTTGATAACACCTGCTGCAGCCGCTGAAAACTAGCCGACAACAAAAGCTAGCTAGCTAGTCCGTAGGAGAGCTACTGCTCGCTATTGTGCAGTGACCTGTTGGCCTTCAAGAAGGCAGAAGTCACCGTCACTCCAAAATGTGATTCGTTGATTCCACCGTCACTCCAAAATGCGATTCGTTGATTCCACTGTCACTCCGAAATGCGATTCGTTGATTCCACTGTCACTCCGAAATGCGATTCGTTGATTCCACTGTCACTCCGAAATGCGATTCGTTGATTCCACTGTCACTCCGAAATGTGATTCGTTGATTCCACTGTCACTCCGAAATGCGATTCGTTGATTCCACTGTCACTCCGAAATGCGATTCGTTGATTCCACTGTCACTCCGAAATGTGATTCGCTGATTCCACTGTCACTCCAAAATGTGATTCGCTGATTCCACTGTCACTCCAAAATGTCGCCCTAATACAATTGAATGACAGATGCTTTTATTTAGCTTCTGAAGGCCGAGCCAATGGGTGACTTAGCTAGCTAGATTTATCTGCCCAGAGACCAGAAAAGAAAGATTCTGATTGGATCTAGTCTTTTTTTTTCTGTTCAGTGTTAACCATTTCCTTTCCAACAAAAAAACTGAAGAGATTAAATCAGAACATCATGGAAAATAATAATATAATTATCATTATTATATAAATATAATCATTATTTTATAAATCCTTAGCCCTTCTGAAGGTGTAGAAGGTCCATTGTTCCCCAGTGTGTTTGGGTTAGTAATAATTTACAGAATGGCTCTATTGTCCCTCAGCGTGTATTTGTATCACTATTCTGATTGGCTAAAGAACCCCCCCCCCCCCCCCCTCCAGTATCTGATAGAACAGCAGTTAACCTGGCTAACTCATTCATCCTGGTTCTGGAACAGCCCCCCCCCCCTCCAGTATCTGATAGAACAGCAGTTAACCTGGCTAACTCATTCATCCTGGATCTGGAACAGCCCCCCCCCCCTCCAGTATCTGATAGCTGATAGAACAGTAGTTAACCTGGCTAACTCATTCATCCTGGATCTGGAACAGCCCCCCCCCCCCCTCCAGTATCTGATAGAACAGCAGTTAACCTGGCTAACTCATTCATCCTGGATCTGGAACAGCCCCCCCCCTCCAGTATCTGATAGAACAGCAGTTAACCTGGCTAACTCATTCATCCTGGATCTGGAACAGCCCCCCCCCCTCCAGTATCTGATAGAACAGCAGTTAACCTGGCTAACTCATTCATCCTGGATCTGGAACAGCGCCCCCCCCCCCCCCTCCAGTATCTGATAGCTGATAGAACAGCAGTTAACCTGGCTAACTCATTCATCCTGGTTCTGGAACAGCCCCCCCCCCCCTCCAGTATCTGATAGCTGATAGAACAGCAGTTAACCTGGCTAACTCATTCATCCTGGATCTGGAACAGCCCCCCCCCCCCCCCCCCCTCCAGTATCTGATAGCTGATAGAACAGCAGTTAACCTGGCTAACTCATTCATCCTGGATCTGGAACAGCCCCCCCCCCCCTCCAGTATCTGATAGAACAGCAGTTAACCTGGCTAACTCATTCATCCTGGATCTGGAACAGCCCCCCCCCTCCAGTATCTGATAGCTGATAGAACAGCAGTTAACCTGGCTAACTCATTCATCCTGGATCTGGAACAGCCCCCCCCCCCTCCAGTAGCTGATAGAACAGCAGTTAACCTGGCTAACTCATTCATCCTGGATCTGGAACAGCCCCCCCCCCCCCTCCCCTCCAGTATCTGATAGCTGATAGAACAGCAGTTAACCTGGCTAACTCCTTCATCCTGGATCTGGAACAGCCCCCCCCCCCCTCCAGTATCTGATAGCTGATAGAACAGCAGTTAACCTGGCTAACTCATTCATCCTGGATCTGGAACAGCCCCCCCCCCCCTTCCAGTATCTGATAGCTGATAGAACAGCAGTTAACCTGGCTAACTCATTCATCCTGGATCTGGAACAGCCCCCCCCCCTCCAGTATCTGATAGAACAGCAGTTAACCTGGCTAACTCATTCATCCTGGATCTGGAACAGCCCCCCCCCTCCAGTATCTGATAGAACAGCAGTTAACCTGGCTAACTCATTCATCCTGGATCTGGAACAGCCCCCCCCCCCCCCTCCAGTATCTGATAGCTGATAGAACAGCAGTTAACCTGGCTAACTCATTCATCCTGGATCTGGAACAGCCCCCCCCTCCCCCCTCCAGTATCTGATAGAACAGCAGTTAACCTGGCTAACTCATTCATCCTGGATCTGGAACAGCCCCCCCCCCCCCCCTCCAGTATCTGATAGCTGATAGAACAGCAGTTAACCTGGCTAACTAATTCATCCTGGTTCTGGAACAGCCCCCCCCCCCCTCCAGTATCTGATAGAACAGCAGTTAACCTGGCTAACTCATTCATCCTGGATCTGGAACAGCCCCCCCCCCCCCCCCTCCAGTATCTGATAGCTGATAGAACAGCGGTTAACCTGGCTAACTCATTCATCCTGGATCTGGAACAGCCCCCCCCCCCCCCCTCCAGTAGCTGATAGAACAGCAGTTAACCTGGCTAACTCATTCATCCTGGATCTGGAACAGCCCCCCCCCCTCCAGTATCTGATAGCTGATAGAACAGCAGTTAACCTGGCTAACTCATTCATCCTGGATCTGGAACAGCCCCCCCCCCCCTCCAGTATCTGATAGCTGATAGAACAGCAGTTAACCTGGCTAACTCATTCATCCTGGATCTGGAACAGCCCCCCCCCCTCCAGTATCTGATAGAACAGCAGTTAACCTGGCTAACTCATCCATCCTGGATCTGGAACAGCCCCCCCCCCCCCTCCAGTATCTGATAGAACAGCAGTTAACCTGGCTAACTCATTCATCCTGGATCTGGAACAGCCCCCCCCCCCCCTCCAGTATCTGATAGAACAGCAGTTAACCTGGCTAACTCATTCATCCTGGATCTGGAACAGCCCCCCCCCTCTCCAGTATCTGATAGAACAGCAGTTAACCTGGCTAACTCATTCATCCTGGATCTGGAACAGCCCCCCCCCCCCCCCTCCAGTATCTGATAGCTGATAGAACAGCAGTTAACCTGGCTAACTCATTCATCCTGGATCTGGAACAGCCCCCCCCCCTCCAGTATCTGATAGAACAGCAGTTAACCTGGCTAACTCATTCATCCTGGATCTGGAACAGCCCCACCCCCCTCCAGTATCTGATAGAACAGCAGTTAACCTGGCTAACTCATTCATCCTGGATCTGGAACAGCCCCCCCCCCCTCCAGTATCTGATAGAACAGCAGTTAACCTGGCTAACTCATTCATCCTGGATCTGGAACAGCCCCCCCCCCCCCTCCAGTATCTGATAGCTGATAGAACAGCAGTTAACCTGGCTAACTCATTCATCCTGGATCTGGAACAACAAACCATAGACAGAATATTAAATATAAAGAAAATACTTTATTCCATATTATAGATTATAATACAATACATTTGCATTGAACAAAGCATAGTTTTGGTCTGTCAGGTGTGTGTGTGTGTGTGTGTGTGTGTGTGTGTGTGTGTGTGTGTGTGTGTGTGTGTGTTCAGAAGGAGAAGTACTTGGTGTACCACTCCTGCCTCTGAGGGTCCCGCCCCTCTGCCCCCTGGCCACTCCCCCTCTGCTCCAAATATGGGCTCCTGGAGAACACAGGAAGCACATTTTAGACCGCTGGGGGACAGACAGACAGACAGACAGACAAGGCAGTCAGACAGAGAGACAGGAAAGAGACAGACAGGCAAACAGACAGAGGAAAGAGACAGATAGAAAGACAGACAGAGAAAGAGACAGACAGAAGGAGACAGACAGAGAAAGAGACAGACAGAAAGAGACAGACAGAGGAAAGAGACAGACAGCTATGGGGTGATATTCTCCTGGACAGACGTAGAAGGACATTGGGCTTCGGGGACATTTGCGAAGAAACACAGACATCCCTATTGGCTGTGCTGTTACCATAGATACAGTATCTGTTACCTGGTTGACCGGTTGTTCAGGTGTGGGCGGCGGTCCTGCGAGGGAGAGGTGACGCGTCGAATCCCGTGTCGAGGCTCGGGGAGGGGGGATGGACAGAGGGGGAGAGGGGTGGTGGGAGCAGGGGGGAGGGGGGATGGGAGAGGGCCGCGACCGCCGCGTTCCGAACTGGGAGACCTGGGAGTACGGGGGAGGGAGGGGGAGGAACGGGGGAGAGAGGATGAGGCGTAGGGCAGAGTTGAGGAGGGGGAGGGATGTTGGGGGAGGCAGGGGGAGTCGTGGGGGAGGAGGACGCTCCTCTCGTAGGCGCTGAGGTTCGGGACGCTGGTGATGCGGGGCGGAGACTCCTCCACACGCTTCCTCTGAAACACAACGTCGCCACGACAACATTCATACAACGTCACCAATACAACAAAACTCTAGTTAATCCCACCAATACAACACTAGTTAATCCCACCAATACAACACTAGTTAATCCCACCAATACAACACAGTGAAACACTAGTTAATCCCACCAATACAACACTAGTTAATCCCACCAATACAACATAGAGAAACACTAGTTAATCCCACCAATAGAACATAGAGAAACACTAGTTAATCCCACCAATACAACGCAGTGAAATAGTAGTTAATCCCACCAATACAATACTAGTTAATCCCACCAATACAACACTAGTTAATCCCAACAATACAACACTAGTTAATCCGACCAATATAACACTAGTTAATCCGACCAATACAACACTAGTTAATCCCACCAATACAACACTAGTTAATCCCACCAATACAACACTAGTTAATCCCACCAATACAACACTAGTTAATCCCACCAATACAACATTAGTTAATCCCACCAATACAACACTAGTTAATCCCACCAATACAACACTAGTTAATCCCACCAATACAACACTAGTTAATCCCACCAATACAAACCTAGTTAATCCCACCAATACAACAGTAGTTAATCCCACCAATACAACACTAGTTAATCCCACCAATACAACACTAGTTAATCCCACCAATACAACACTAGTTAATCCCACCAATACAACACTAGTTAATCCCACCAATACAACACTAGTTAATCCCACCAAAACAACACTAGTTAATCCCACCAATACAACACTAGATAATCCCAACAATATAACACTAGTTAATCCCACCAATACAACACTAGTTAATCCCACCAATACAACACTAGTTAATCCCACCAATACAACACTAGTTAATCCCACCAATACAACACTAGTTAATCCCACCAATACAACACTAGTTAATCCCACCAATATAACACTAGTTAATCCCACCAATATTCCACTAGTTAATCCCACCAATACAACACTAGTTAATCCCACCAATACAACACTAGTTAATCCCACCAATACAACACAGTGAAACACTAGTTAATCCCACCAATACAACACTAGTTAATCCCACCAATACAACATAGAGAAACACTAGTTAATCCCACCAATAGAACATAGAGAAACACTAGTTAATCCCACCAATACAACGCAGTGAAATAGTAGTTAATCCCACCAATACAATACTAGTTAATCCCACCAATACAACACTAGTTAATCCCAACAATACAACACTAGTTAATCCGACCAATATAACACTAGTTAATCCGACCAATACAACACTAGTTAATCCCACCAATACAACACTAGTTAATCCCACCAATACAACACTAGTTAATCCCACCAATACAACACTAGTTAATCCCACCAATACAACATTAGTTAATCCCACCAATACAACACTAGTTAATCCCACCAATACAACACTAGTTAATCCCACCAATACAACACTAGTTAATCCCACCAATACAAACCTAGTTAATCCCACCAATACAACAGTAGTTAATCCCACCAATACAACACTAGTTAATCCCACCAATACAACACTAGTTAATCCCACCAATACAACACTAGTTAATCCCACCAATACAACACTAGTTAATCCCACCAATACAACACTAGTTAATCCCACCAAAACAACACTAGTTAATCCCACCAATACAACACTAGATAATCCCAACAATATAACACTAGTTAATCCCACCAATACAACACTAGTTAATCCCACCAATACAACACTAGTTAATCCCACCAATACAACACTAGTTAATCCCACCAATACAACACTAGTTAATCCCACCAATACAACACTAGTTAATCCCACCAATATAACACTAGTTAATCCCACCAATATTCCACTAGTTAATCCCACCAATACAACACTAGTTAATCCCACCAATACAACACTAGTTAATCCCACCAATACAACACAGTGAAAGACTAGTTAATCCCACCAATACAACACTAGTTAATCCCACCAATACAACACTAGTTAATCCCACCAATATAACACTAGTTAATCCCACCAATATTTCACTAGTTAATCCCACCAATACAACACTAGTTAATCCCACCAATACAACACTAGTTAATCCCACCAATACAACACAGTGAAACACTAGTTAATCCCACCAATACAACACTAGTTAATCCCACCAATATAACACTAGTTAATCCCACCAATATAACACTAGTTAATCCCACCAATACAACACTAGTTAATCCCACCAATACAACACTAGTTAATCCCAACAATACAACACTAGTTAATCCGACCAATATAACACTAGTTAATCCGACCAATACAACACTAGTTAATCCCACCAATACAACACTAGTTAATCCCACCAATACAACACTAGTTAATCCCACCAATACAACACTAGTTAATCCCACCAATACAACATTAGTTAATCCCACCAATACAACACTAGTTAATCCCACCAATACAACACTAGTTAATCCCACCATACAACACTAGTTAATCCCACCAATACAAACCTAGTTAACCCACCAATACAACACTAGTTAATCCCACCAATACAACACTAGTTAATCCCACCAATACAACACTAGTTAATCCCACCAATACAACACTAGTTAATCCCACCAATACAACACTAGTTAATCCCACCAATACAACACTAGTTAATCCCACCAAAACAACACTAGTTAATCCCACCAATACAACACTAGATAATCCCAAACAATACAACACTAGTTAATCCCACCAATACAACACTAGTTAATCCCACCAATACAACACTAGTTAATCCCACCAATACAACACTAGTTAATCCCACCAATACAACACTAGTTAATCCCACCAATACAACACTAGTTAATCCCACCAATACAACACTAGTTATCCCACCCATATCAACACTAGTTATCCCACCAATACACAGTTAATCCCACCATAAATCACTAGTTAATCCCACCAATACAACACTAGGTAATCCCACCCAATACAACACTAGTTAATCCCACCAATACAACACTAGTTAATCCCACCATATACACTAGTTAATCCCACCAATACTTAACACTAGTAATCCCACCAATACAACACTAGGTTAATCCCACCAATACAACACTAGTTAATCCCACCAATACAAACATAGTTAATCCCCACCAATACAAACTAGTTAATCCCACCAATACAACACTAGTTAATCCCACCAATACACACTAGTTAATCCGACCAATATCAACACTAGTTAATCCCGACCAATACAACACTAGTTAATCCCACCAATACAACACTAGTTAATCCCACCAATACAAACACTAGTTAATCCCACCAATACAACACTAGTTAATCCACCACCAATACAACACTAGTTAATCCCACCAATACTAACACTAGTTAATCCACCCAATACAACACTAGTTAATCCCACCAATACAACACTAGTTAATCCCACCAATACAACCTAGTTAATCCCACCATACAACACGTAGTTAATCCCACCAATACAAACACTAGTTAATCCCACCAATACAACACTAGTTAATCCCACCAATACACACTAGTTAATCCCACCAATACAACACTATTAATCCCACCAATACAACACTAGTTAATCCCACCAATACAACACTAGTTAATCCACAATCCCAAACTATTATCCCAACCAATACAACACTAGTTAATCCCACCAATACAACACTAGTTAATCCCACCAATATAACACTAGTTAATCCCACCATATTCCACTAGTTAATCCCACCAATACAACACTAGTTAATCCCACCAATACAACACTAGTTAATCCCACCAATACAACACTAGTTAATCCCACCAATATAACACTAGTTAATCCCACCAATATTCCACTAGTTAATCCCACCAATACAACACTAGTTAATCCCACCAATACAACACTAGTTAATCCCACCAATACAACACTAGTTAATCCCACCAATACAACATTAGTTAATCCCACCAATACAACACTAGTTAATCCCACCAATATAACACTAGTTAATCCCACCAATACAACACTAGTTAATCCCACCAATACAACACTAGTTAATCCCACCAGTACAACACTAGTTAATCCCACCAATACATCACAGTAGCACACTAGTTAATCCCACCAATATAACACTAGTTAACCCCACCAATACAACACTAGTTAATCCCACCAATACAACACTAGTTAATCCCACCAGTACAACACTAGTTAATCCCACCAATACAACACAGTAACACACTAGTTAATCCCACCAATATAACACTAGTTAATCCCACCAGTACAACACTAGTTAATCCCACCAATACAACACTAGTTAATCCCACCAATACAACACAGTGAAACACTAGTTAATCCCACCAATACAACACTAGTTAATCCCACCAATATAACACTAGTTAATCCCACCAATACAACACTAGTTAATCCCACCAATACAACACTAGTTAATCCCACCAATACAACACTAGTTAATCCCACCAATACAACACTAGTTAATCCCACCAATATCACACTAGTTAATCCCACCAATACAACACTAGTTAATCCCACCAATACAACACTAGTTAATCCCACCAATACAACACTAGTTAATCCCACCAATACAACACTAGTTAATCCCACCAATACAACACTAGTTAATCCCACCAATACAACACTAGTTAATCCCACCAATAGAACACTAGTTAATCCCACCAATACAACACTAGTTAATCCCACCAATACAACACTTGTTAATCCCACCAATACAACACTAGTTAATCCCACCAATACAACACTAGTTAATCCCACCAAGACAACACTAGTTAATCCCACCAATAGAACACTAATTAATCCCACCAATACAACACTAGTTAATCCCACCAATACAACACTAGTTAATCCCACCAATACAACACTAGTTAATCCCACCAATACAACACTAGTTAATCCCACCAATACAACACTTGTTAATCCCACCAATACAACACTTGTTAATCCCACCAATACAACACTAGTTAATCCCACCAATACAACACTAGTTAATCCCACCAAGACAACAGAGGAGTGTGTGTGTCACCCTCATAGTTGGTGTAATGATCCCTGGGTGTGGCCTGTTGTCATGGAGCCTGAGGGTTCCGTTGTCCCCGGCAACCGGAGGATGAAGCTGCAGCTGATGTCGTTCCTCCTGGAGAACCAATGAGACATCAGGTGTGTGTGGGGTAGGTGTGGGGAGTAGGTGTGTGGGGGGTAGGTGTGGGGAGTAGGTGTGTGAGGTAGGTGTGTGTGTGAGGTAGGGGTGTGTGTGAGTGTGAGGTAGGTGTGTGTGTGAGTGTGAGGTAGGTGTTTGTGTGTGTGTTTGTGAGTGTGAGGTAGGTGTGTGTGTGAGGTAGGTGTGTGTGTGTGTGTGTGTGTGTGAGGTAGGTGTGTGAGGTAGGGGTGTGTGTCTGTGTGAGGTAGGTGTGTGTGTGAGTGTGAGGTAGGTGTGTGTGTCTGTGTGAGGTAGGTGTGTGTGTGAGTGTGAGGTAGGTGTGTGTGTGTGTGTTTGTGAGTGTGAGGTAGGTGTGTGTGAGTGTGAGGTAGGTGTGTGAGTGTGTGTGTGTGTGAGGTAGGTGTGTGTGTGAGGTAGGTGTGAGGTAGGTGTGTGTGTGAGGTAGGTGTGTGTGTGATTGTGTGGTAGGTGTGTGTGTGAGTGTGGTAGGTGTGTGTGTGAGGTAGGTGTGTGTGTGTGAGTGTGAGGTAGGTGTGTGTGTGAGGTAGGTGTGTGTGTGTGTGTGAGGTAGGTGTGTGTGTGAGTGTGAGGTAGGTGTGTGTGTGAGGTAGGTGTGTGTGTGTGAGTGTGAGGTAGGTGTGTGTGTGAGGTAGGTGTGTGTGTGTATGTGTGAGGTAGGTGTGTGTGTGAGGTAGGTGTGTGTGAGAGTGTGAGGTAGGTGTGTGTGTGATTGTGAGGTAGGTGTGTGTGTGTGTGTGTGTGTGAGGTAGGTGTGTGTGTGTGTGAGGTAGGTGTGTGTGTGTGTGTGTCTATGAGTGTGAGGTAGGTGTGTGTGAGTGTGAGGTAGGTGTGTGTGTGAGGTAGGTGTGTGTGAGGTAGGTGTGTGTGTGAGGTAGGTGTGTGTGTGAGGTAGGTGTGTGTGTGAGTGTGAGGTAGGTGTGTGTGTGAGTTAGGTGTGAGTGTGAGGTAGGTAGGTGTGTGTGTGTGTGAGGTAGGTGTGTGAGTGTGAGGTAGGTAGGTGTGAGTGTGAGGTAGGTAGGTGTGTGTGTGTGTGAGGTAGGTGTGTGTGTGTGAGGTAGGTGTGTGTGTGATTGTGAGGTAGGTGTGTGTGAGTGTTTGTGAGTGTGAGGTAGGTGTGTGTGTGAGGTAGGTGTGTGTGTGTGTGAGGTAGGTGTGTGTGTGAGTGTGAGGTAGGTATGTGTGTGAGGTAGGTGTGTGTGTGTGTGAGGTAGGTGTGTGTGTGAGGTAGGTGTGAGGTAGGTGTGTGTGTGAGGTAGGTGTGTGTGAGAGTGTGAGGTAGGTGTGTGTGTGATTGTGAGGTAGGTGTGTGTGTGTGTGTGTGTGTGAGGTAGGTGTGTGTGTGAGTGTGGTAGGTGTGTGTGTGAGGTAGGTGTGTGTGTGAGTGTGAGGTAGGTGTGTGTGAGGTAGGTGTGTGTGAGGTAGGTGTGTGTGTGAGGTAGGTGTGTGTGTGAGTGTGAGGTAGGTGTGTGTGTGAGTTAGGTGTGAGTGTGAGGTAGGTAGGTGTGTGTGTGTGTTAGGTAGGTGTGTGAGTGTGAGGTAGGTAGGTGTGAGTGTGAGGTAGGTAGGTGTGTGTGTGTGTGAGGTAGGTGTGTGTGTGTGAGGTAGGTAGGTGTGTTCTTACCACTAGGCGTTTGATGAGCTGGTTTCTCTCAGTGAGTCTCTCCTGTAGTCTCCCCATCTGGAGGTCATCAGAGAGAGGAACCTCTCTCCTCCTGCATCTCTCCTCACGCTCCCGCAGCCTGGGAACACACACACACACACACACACACACACACACACACACACACACACACACACACACACACACACACACACACGTTACACCCCTCTCCTCCTGCAGTCTGGGAACACATTACCCCCCTCTCCTCCTGCAGTCTGGGAACACAGTACCCCCCTCTCCTCCACAAGCCTGGGAACACATTACCCCCCTCTCCTCCTGCAGTCTGGGAACACAGTACCCCCTTCTCCTCCTGCAGCCTGGGTGTGTTAACTCCAGCGTGTTACTCACTCTGTCTCCAGGGCCACTATGCGAGTCTGTAGCTCTGTCTGAGAGCTGCTGTATTCACACACCAGACTCTGTATCGCTCTCCTGTGCTCTCTCTTCATCTCCTCTCTCCTCTCCTCCTCCTCCTCCTCCTTCCTCCTCTTCTCCTCCTCCTCCTCCTTCCTCCTCTTCTTCTCCTCCTCCTCCTCCTTCCTCGTCTTCTCCTCCTCCTCCTTCCTCGTCTTCTCCTCCTCCTCCTTCCTTCTCTTCTCCTCCTCCTCCTCCGCCTTCCTTCTCTTCTCCTCTTCCTCCGCCTTCCTTCTCTTCTCCTCATCCTCCTCCTCTCTTCTCTTCACCTCCATCTCTTCTTCTCTCTGTTCCTCTTTTTGTTTCTGAGCCTCTTCCAGTTTCTCCATCTCTTCTCTCAGTTTCTCCATCTCGTCTCTCAGTCGTTGTGCTTCCTCGTCTCTCAGTCGTTGTGCTTCCTCGTCTCTCTCCTTCTGTTGTCTTTCTCTTTCCATGTCCTCCTCTCCCGACCTGGAGGAATAGAGAGGACAGGACAACAGAAGGAAAGATGGGTAAGATGAAGAGAGGTGTGAGTGAGTGAGTGAGTGAGTGAGTGAGTGTGTGAGTGAGTGAGTGAGTGAGTGAGTGTGTGAGTGAGTGAGTGAGTGAGTGAGTGAGTGAGTGAGTGAATGTGTGAGTGAGTGAGTGTGTGAGTGAGTGAGTGAGTGTGTGAGTGAGTGAGTGAGTGAGTGAGTGAATGTGTGAGTGAGCGAGTGAGCGAGTGAGCGAGTGAGCGAGTGTGTGAGTGAGTGAGTGTGTGAGTGTGTGAGTGTGTGAGTGAGTGAGTGAGTGTGTGAGTGAGTGAGTGAGTGTGTGAGTGAGTGAGTGAGTGTGTGAGTGAGTGAGTGAGTGAGTGAGTGAGTGAGTGTGTGAGTGAGTGAGTGAGTGAGTGTGTGAGTGAGTGAGTGAGTGAGTGTGTGAGTGAGTGAGTGAGTGAGTGTGTGAGTGAGGTGAGTGAGTGGAGTGAGGTGAGGGTGAGTGAGTGAGTGAGTGAGTGAGTGAGTGAGTGAGTGAGTGAGTGAGTGAGTGAGGAGAGAGAGAGAGTGAGTGTGTGAGTGAGTGAGTGAGTGAGTGAGTGAGTGTGTGAGTGAGTGAGTGAGTGTGTGAGTGTGTGAGTGAGTGAGTGAGTGAGTGTGTGAGTGAGTGTGTGAGTGAGTGAGTGAGTGAGTGTGTGAGTGAGTGAGTGTGTGAGTGTGTGAGTGAGTGAGTGAGTGTGTGAGTGAGTGAGTGAGTGTGTGAGTGAGTGAGTGAGTGAGTGTGTGAGTGAGTGAGTGAGTGAGTGAGTGAGTGAGTGTGTGAGTGAGTGAGTGAGTGAGTGTGTGAGTGAGTGAGTGAGTGAGTGTGTGAGTGAGTGAGTGAGTGAGTGAGTGTGTGAGTGAGTGAGTGAGTGAGTGAGTGAGTGAGAGAGTGTGAGAGAGAGAGTGAGTGTGAGTGAGTGAGTGAGTGTGAGTGAGGTGAGTGAGTGAGTGTGTGAGTGGTGAGTGTGTGAGTGGGTGAGTGAGTGAGGTGAGTGAGGTGTGAGTGAGGTGGGAGTGAGTGAGTATGAGTGAGTGAGTGAGTGAGTGAGTGAGAGAGTGTGAGAGAGAGAGTGAGTGTGTGAGTGAGTGTGTGAGTGAGTGAGTGTGTGAGTGAGTGAGTGAGTGAGTGTGTGAGTGAGTGAGTGAGTGAGTGTGTGAGTGAGTGAGTGAGTGAGTGAGTGAGTGTGTGAGTGAGTGAGTGAGTGTGTGAGTGAGTGAGTGAGTGAGTGTGTGAGTGAGTGAGTGAGTGAGTGTGTGAGTGAGTGAGTGAGTGAGTGAGTGTGTGAGTGAGTGAGTGAGTGAGTGAGTGAGTGAGTGAGTGAGAGAGTGTGAGAGAGAGAGTGAGTGTGTGAGTGAGTGAGTGAGTGAGTGAGTGTGTGAGTGAGTGAGTGTGTGAGTGTGTGAGTGAGTGAGTGAGTGAGTGTGTGAGGGAGTGTGTGAGTGAGTGAGTGAGTGTGTGAGTGTGTGAGTGAGTGAGTGTGTGAGTGTGTGAGTGAGTGAGTGAGTGTGTGAGTGAGTGAGTGAGTGAGTGTGTGAGTGAGTGAGTGAGTGAGTGAGTGTGTGAGTGAGTGAGTGAGTGAGTGAGTGTGTGAGTGAGTGAGTGAGTGAGTGAGTGTGAGTGAGTGAGTGAGTGAGTGAGTGAGTGAGTGAGTGAGTGAGTGAGAGAGTGTGAGAGAGAGAGTGAGTGTGTGAGTGAGTGAGTGAGTGAGTGAGTGTGTGAGTGAGTGAGTGAGTGTGTGAGTGTGTGAGTGAGTGAGTGAGTGAGTGTGTGAGTGAGTGTGTGAGTGAGTGAGTGAGTGAGTGAGTGAGTGAGTGAGTGAGTGAGAGAGTGTGAGAGAGAGAGTGAGTGTGTGAGTGAGTGTGTGAGTGAGTGAGTGTGTGAGTGAGTGAGTGAGTGAGTGAGTGTGTGAGTGAGTGTGTGAGTGTGTGAGTGTGTGAGTGAGTGTGTGAGTGAGTGAGTGAGTGAGTGAGTGAGTGTGTGTGTGTGTGTGTGTGTGTGTGTGTGTGTACCTCAGCTGGTCCCTCAGTACAGTGTTTTCTCTCTGTAGTTCCAGAACGGCGCTGCGACTCTCATCCAGCTGACGATCCAACACCTGGTATTGGTTCTGCTGCTTTAAGTCCTGCACACACACACACACACACACACACACACACACACACACACACACACACACACACACACACACACAAACACACACACACAGGTAGTCAGTTCCCAATTTAATAGCATATGTTATTGTGTGTGTGTGTGTGTGTTTGTGTGTGTGTGTGTGTGTGTCTGTGTCTGTGTGTCTGTGTGTGTGTGTGTGTGTGTGTGTGTGTGTGTGTGTGTGTGTGTGTGTGTGTGTGTGTGGTGTGTGTGTGTGTGTGTGTGTGCATGCGGTGTGTGTGTGTGTGTGTGTGTGTGTGTGTGTGTGTGTGTGTGTGTGTGTGTCTGTGTGTGTGTCTGTGTGTGTGTGTGTGTGTGTGTGTGTGTGTGTGTGTGTGTTACCTGTTGCAGGGCCATCATCTCGTTGTGTGTGTGTAGTTCAGTCTGCAGGTCTTCAATGTGTTTCATGTGTCTCTGGGTCAACTGTCTACTCCACTCTGTGTACTGCTGGCTCAGCTCTGTACCCTGCTTATCTGGATACATCATCACCTTCATCATCATCATCACCTTCATCATCATCACCATCATCATCATCATCATCATCACCATCATCATCACCACCTTCATCATCATCATCACCATCATCATCATCACCTTCATCATCCTCATCATCACCACCATCACCACCACCACCACCATCATCATCACCACCATCATCACCACCACCACCATCACCACCATCATCACCACCATCATTACCACCATCATCATCACCACCATCACCATCATCTTCATCATCACCTTCACCACCATCATCACCACCATCATCACCATCATCACCACCATCACCATCACCACCATCATCACCACCATCATCACCATCATCACCACCATCACCACCATCATCACCATCACCACCATCATCACCACCATCATCACCATCACCATCATCACCACCATCATCACCACCATCATCACCATCACCACCATCATCACCATCATCATCACCACCATCATCACCATCATCATCATCATCACCATCACCACCATCATCACCATCATCACCACCATCATCATCACCTTCACCACCATCATCACCACCATCATCACCATCATCACCACCATCACCACCTTCACCATCATCACCACCATCATCACCACCATCATCACCTTCACCATCACCACCATCACCACCATCATCACCACCTTCACCATCATCATCACCATCACCACCGTCACCATCACTCACTCTAACAGACACTTTAAAAGACACACACACATACATACAGAAACACAGACCGACCGACAGACCGACAGACAGACAGACAGACAGACAGACTGACAGATGGACAGAGACAGAATCCATATTGATAACACAGAAGCACAATACTACCAGTTGCCATGGTGAGGAGTGTAGCCTGTTGCCATGGTGATTGTTACCTAGCTGTAGTGTAGAGTGTGTGTGTGTATGTGTGTGTGTTACCTAGCTGTTACCTAGCCAGTACAGTCGTGGCCAAAAGTTTTGATATTAATATACATTTCCACAAAGTTTGCTGCTTCAGTGTCTTTAGATATTTTGGTCAGATGTTACTATGGAATACTGAAGTATAATTACAAGCATTTCATAAGTGTCAAAGGTTTTTATTGACAATTACATGAAGTTGATGCAAAGAGTCAATATTTGCAGTGTTGACCCTTCTTTTTCAAGACCTCTGCAATCCACCCTGGCATGCTGTCAATTAACTTCTGGGCCACATCCTGACTGATGGCAGCCCATTCTTGCATAATCAATGCTTGGAGTTTGTCAGAATGTGTGGGTTTTTGTTTGTCCACCCACCTCTTGAGGATTGACCACAAGTTCTCAGTGGGATTAAGGTCTGGGGAGTTTCCTGGACATGGACCCAAAATATCGATGATTTGTTCCCCGAGCCACTTAGTTATCACTTTTGCCTCATGGCAAGGTGCTCCATCAGGCTGGAAAAGGCATTGTTATTCACCAAACTGTTCCTGGATGGTTGGGAGAAGTTGCTCTCGGAGGATGTGTTTGTACCATTCTTTATTCATGGCTGTTTTCTTAGGCCAAATTGTGAGTGAGCCCACTCCCTTGGCTGAGAAGCAACACTCACACATGAATGGTCTCAGGATGCTTTACTGTTGGCATGACACAGGACTGATGGTAGCGCTCACCTTGTCTTCTCCGGACAAGCTTTTTTCCGGATGCCCCAAACAATCGGAAAGGGGATTCATCAGAGAAAATGACTTTACCCCAGTCCTCAGCAGTCCAATCCCTGTACCGTTTGCAGAATATCAGTCTGTCCCTGATGTTTTTCCTGGAGAGAAGTGGCTTCTTTGCTGCCCTTCTTGACACCAGGCCATCCTCCAAAAGTCTTCACCTCACTGTGCGTGCAGATGCACTCACACCTGCCTGCTGCCATTCCTGAGCAAGCTCTGTACTGGTGGTGCCCCGATCCCGCAGCTGAATCAACTTTAGGAGACAGTCCTGGCGCTTGCTGGACTTTCTTGGGCGCCCTGAAGCCTTCTTCACAACAATTGAACCGCTCTCCTTGAAGTTCTTGATGATCCGATAAATGGTTGATTTAGGTGCAATCTTACTGGCTGCAATATCCTTGCCTGTGAAGCCCTTTTGGTGCAAAGCAATGATGACGGCACGTGTTTCCTTGCAGGTAACCATGGTTGACAGAGGAAGAACAATGATTCCAAGCATCACCCTCCTTTTGAAGCTTCCAGTCTGTTATTCGAACTCAGTCAGCATGACAGAGTGATCTCCAGCCTTGTCCTCGTCAACACTCACACCTGTGTTAACGAGAGAATCACCGACATGATGTCAGCTGGTCCTTTTGTGGCAGGGCTGAAATGCAGTGGAAATGTTTTCTGGGGATTCAGTTCATTTGCATGGCAAAGAGGGACTTTGCAATTAATTGCAATTCATCTGATCACTCTTCATAACATTCTGGAGTATATGCAAATTGCCATCATACAAACTGAGGCAGCAGACTTTGTGAAAATTAATATTTGTGTCATTCTCAAAACTTTTGGCCATGACTGTAGTGTGTGTGTTGCCTAGCTGTAACAGGTGTAGTGTGTGTGTTGCCTAGCTGTAACAGGTATAGTGTGTGTTACCTAGTTGTAACAGGTGTAGTTTGTATGTTACCTAGCTGTAACAGGTGTAGTGTGTGTGTTACCAAGCTGTAACAGGTGTAGCGTGTGTGTTACCTAGCTGTAACAGGTGTAGTGTGTGTGTTACCTAGCTGTAACAGGTGTAGTGTGTGTTATCTAGCTGTAACAGGTGTAGTGTGTGTGTTACCTAGCTGTAACAGGTGTAGTGTGTGTGTTACCTAGCTGTAACAGGTGTAGCGTGTGTGTTACCTAGCTGTAACAGGTGTAGTGTGTGTTA
>NW_021822775.1:137500-140000 GCF_901001165.1 Salmo trutta | reverse complement strand
AGATTACCTGTGATTGGTGATTGGCTAGTTGAGTAGATTACCTGTGATTGGTGATTGGCTAGTTGAGTAGATTACCTGTGATTGGAGATCGGCTAGTTAAGTAGATTACCTGTGATTGGTGATTGGCTAATTGAGTAGATTACCTGTGGTTGGTGATTGGCTTGTTGAGTAGATTGCCTGTGATTGGTGATTGGCTAGTTTAGTAGATTACCTGTGATTTGTGATTGGCTAGTTGAGTAGATTACCCGTGATTGGTGATTGGCTAATTGAGTAGATTACCTGTGATTGGTGATCGACTAATTGAGTAGATTATCTGTGATTGGTGATTGGCTAGTTGAGTAGATTACCTGTGATTGGTGATTGGCTAGTTGAGTAGATTACCTGTGATTGGTTATTGGCTAGTTGAGTAGATTACCTGTGATTGGTGATTGGCTAGTTGAGTAGATTACCCGTGATTGGTGATTGGCTAGTTGAGTAGATTACCTGTGATTGGTGATTGGCTAGTTGAGTAGATTACCCGTGATTGGTGATTGGCTAGTTGAGTAGATTACCTGTGATTGGTGATTGGCTAGTTGAGTAGATTACCTGTGATTGGAGATCGGCTAGTTGAGTAGATTACCTGTGATTGGTGATTGGCTAGTTGAGTAGATTACCTGTGATTGGAGATCGGCTAGTTGAGTCTGCAGCACCTGCTCTCTCTGGTTGCTCGCGGCAACAGCCGCGTCAAGCTCCGCTTTAAATTCCCCCCTTAGGCGCTCCTCACACTCTGACCTGGAGACACACACACACACACACACACACACACACACACACACACACACACACACACTATGTAAAAATGTGTGACCACACTGCAGAATATAAGGCAGGGTAGCCTAGTGGTTAGAGTGTAGAGGCGGCAGCGTAGCCTAGTGGTTAGAGTGTAGAGGTGGCAGGGTAGCCTAGTGGTTAGAGTGTAGAGGCGGCAGCGTAGCCTAGTGGTTAGAGTGTAGAGGCGGCAGGTAGCCTAGTGGTTAGAGTGTAGAGGCAGCAGGGTAGCCTAGTGGTTAGAGTGTAGAGGCGGCAGGGTAGCCTAGTGGTTAGAGTGTTATGGCCAGTAACCGAAAGGTTGCTAGGTCGAATCCTCGAGCTGACAAGGTAAAAATCTGTCGTTCTGCCCCTGAACAAGGCAGTTAACCCACTGTTCCTAGGCCGTCATTGAAAATAAGAATTTGTTCTTAACTGACTTGCCTGGTAAATAAAGGTTAAATAAATAAATAAAAAATAAAAACCAAGGGTGCATCCAATTTGTTGAGATTGTTTTCCTTCTTCCACAAACAAGCAATTCTTAAATGTGATTTAAATTTGTCTAAACTATTAGAAAGCGTGCACAGAATTGAAAAGATACGTTAATTATATATTGAGGAAAATGATTGAAAAAATTCTATCGTTTGTTTTCACGTAGCATAAGCACTCAGAAACTAACATTTATTAGCATTAGCATTCTCATAGAGAATGACTGGGGGTGTTAGCTCGTTAACTTCGTGGCACTAGAGATCGCAAATATCCTAATGTTATCGTCATAAAACATTTCGCCACCGTTTCCGTCTTTTGATATTCTGTGTCTAACAACATTGCTATTTCAACCATTGACCTTCGATTGAAAAGGGATACGGACTATGTATATAACGACCATTAGATTACAGTCTGATATGCTAACTAGCTAACACCGTTAGTCATTCTCTATGAGAATGCTAATGCTAATGGAACGTAGGCCTCTGATATGCTAACTCGCTAACACCGCCAGTCATTCTCTATGAGAATGCTAATGCTAATGGAACGTAGGCCTCTGATATGCTAACTCGCTAACACCGCCAGTCATTCTCTATGAGAACGCTAATGCTAATGGAACGTAGGCCTCCAAGCGCTTATGCTACGTGAAATAAATCCGTACGGTTATGGATATAACTACTGTTCCCTGTAGGAGGAAACGTGGGTATAACAGACCATGGGCCAGTCAACGACCAATCGTATTCACCTGAAAAAAACTTTTAAAAAAACGCGTAGACTCCCCATATTATGTTACACTAAGCGACCGACTGAAAAGGAACTTTTTGATTCTTTCAATAATATTCCTCAACATAGAATTAACATATCGATCAAATTCTGTGCACCTTATTTCATAGTTTTGCCAAATTTCGTTGATGTTTAATGACGTTTTGCTTGTTTGTGAATGGGCTGAAAGTAGAAAAACTATAATTTTTGTATTTATTTATTGTACCTTTATTTAACTAGGCAAGTCAGTTAAGAACAAATTCTTATTTACAATGACGGCCTACCGGGGAACAGTGGGTTAACTGCCTTGTTCATGGGCAGAACGACAGATTTTTACCTTGTCTGGTAATGTTGGATCTAGGTTGAAGATCCAGCGTTGGATCAGGAACTGGGTCATGTGGGCGAGGCATCATGAGGTGAATAGTGTTTTTTTCGTTGTTGAAAGTTTTCCAACCTACCGGATTCT
>NW_021822775.1:125000-135000 GCF_901001165.1 Salmo trutta | reverse complement strand
ACAGCTGTACACTAGGGTACCAGTGAGGATCTACTACTACAGCTGTACACTAGGGTACCAGTGAGGATCTACTACAGCTGAACACTAGGGTACCAGTGAGGATCTACTACTACAGCTGTACACTAGGGTACCAGGACAAGAGACCTGTGTTGTTGTATAGGATGTATAGCCCTGTGTTGTTCTATAGGATGTACAGTCCTAGCCCTGTGTTGTTGTATAGGATGTATAGCCCTGTGTTGTTCTATAGGATGTATAGACCTGTGTTGTTGTATAGGATGTATAGTCCTAGTCCTGTGTTGTTGTATAGGATGTATAGTCCTGTGTTGTTGTATAGGATGTATAGACCTGTGTTGTTGTATAGGATGTATAGTCCTGTGTTGTTGTATAGGATGTATAGCCCTGTGTTGTTGTATAGGATGTATAGTCCTGTGTTGTTGTATAGGATGTATAGTCCTGTGTTGTTGTATAGGATGTATAGTCCTAGTCCTGTGTTGTTGTATAGGATGTATAGTCCTGTGTTGTTGTATAGGATGTATAGTCCTAGTCCTGTGTTGTTCTATAGGATGTATAGTCCTGTGTTGTTGTACAGGATGTATAGTCCTGTGTTGTTGTATAGGATGTATAGACCTGTGTTGTTTTATAGGATGTATAGTGCTGTGTTGTTGTATAGGATGTATAGTCCTAGACCTGTGTTGTTGTATAGGATGTATAGTGCTGTGTTGTTATATAGGATGTATAGTGCTGTGTTGTTGTATAGGATGTATAGTCCTGTGTTGCTGTATAGGATGTATAGTCCTGTGTTGTTGTATAGGATGTATAGTCCTGTGCTGTTCTATAGGATGTATAGTCCTGTGTTGTTGTATAGGATGTATAGTCCTGTGTTGTTGTATAGGATGTATAGTCCTGTGTTGTTGTATAGGATGTATAGTCCTATAGACCCTAATACATTATTTTTTAGGAGTAGGATTCAACTTCATATTCATCTAGACATAGTTTAACCCAAAAGATGTTTCATTTTTACATGAAGTCAGTAAAGTTAGTAATCTAATAATTTACAGGCAAAACAACGGGATGGTCTGGGAGGAGAACCAGTCAAAAACATTAGTTTGGTGTTGTCACCAGAACTTGTTGTATTCAGTAGGTCAGTCCTAGTTCAGTGTATTCACTAGGTCAGTCCTAGATCAGTGTATTCACGAGGTCAGTCCTAGTTCAGTGTATTCACGAGGTCAGTCCTAGTTCAGTGTATTCACTAGGTCAGTCCTAGCTCAGTGTATTCAGTCCTAGTTCAGTGTATTCACTAGGTCAGTCCTAGTTCAGTGTATTCACTAGATCAGTCCTAGTTCAGTGTATTCACTAGGTCAGTCCTAGCTCAGTGTATTCACTAGGTCAGTCCTAGTTCAGTGTATTCACTAGGTCAGTCCTAGTTCAGTGTATTCACTAGGTCAGTCCTAGCTCAGTGTATTCACTAGGTCAGTCCTAGCTCAGTGTATTCACTAGGTCAGTCCTAGTTCAGTGTATTCACGAGGTCAGTCCTAGCTCAGTGTATTCACTAGGTCAGTCCTAGCTCAGTGTATTCACTAGGTCAGTCCTAGTTCAGTGTATTCACGAGGTCAGTCCTAGCTCAGTGTATTCACTAGGTCAGTCCTAGTTCAGTGTATTCACGAGGTCAGTCCTAGTTCAGTGTATTCACTAGGTCAGTACTAGCTCAGTGTATTCAGTCCTAGTTCAGTGTATTCACTAGGTCAGTCCTAGCTCAGTGTATTCACTAGGTCAGTCCTAGCTCAGTGTATTCACTAGGTCAGTCCTAGCTCAGTGTATTCACTAGGTCAGTCCTAGCTCAGTGTATTCACTAGGTCAGTCCTAGCTCAGTGTATTCAGTCCTAGTTCAGTGTATTCACTAGGTCAGTCCTAGCTCAGTGTATTCACTAGGTCAGTCCTAGCTCAGTGTATTCACTAGGTCAGTCCTAGCTCAGTGTATTCACTAGGTCAGTCCTAGTTCAGTGTATTCAGTCCTAGCTCAGTGTATTCACTAGGTCAGTCCTAGTTCAGTGTATTCACTAGGTCAGTCCTAGTTCAGTGTATTCACTAGGTCAGTCCTAGCTCAGTGTATTCACTAGGTCAGTCCTAGCTCAGTGTATTCAGTCCTAGTTCAGTGTATTCACTAGGTCAGTCCTAGTTCAGTGTATTCAGTCCTAGCTCAGTGTATTCACTAGGTCAGTCCTAGCTCAGTGTATTCACTAGGTAAGTCCTAGCTCAGTGTATTCAGTTCTAGCTCAGTGTATTCACTAGGTCAGTCCTACCTCAGTGTATTCACTAGGTCAGTACTAGCTCAGTGTATTCACTAGGTCAGTACTAGCTCAGTGTATTCAGTCCTAGCTCAGTGTATTCACTAGGTCAGTCCTAGCTCAGTGTATTCACTAGGTCAGTCCTAGTTCAGTGTATTCACTAGGTCAGTCCTAGTTCAGTGTATTCAGTCCTAGTTCAGTGTATTCACTAGGTCAGTCCTAGCTCAGTGTATTCACTAGGTCAGTCCTAGCTCAGTGTATTCACTAGGTCAGTCCTAGCTCAGTGTATTCACTAGGTCAGTCCTAGCTCAGTGTATCCACTAGGTCAGTCCTAGCTCAGTGTATTCACTAGGTCAGTCCTAGCTCAGTGTATTCACTAGGTCAGTCCTAGCTCGGTGTATTCACTAGGTCAGTTCTAGTTCAGTGTATTCACTAGGTCAGTCCTAGTTCAGTGTATTCACTAGGTCAGTCCTAGCTCAGTGTATTCACTAGGTCAGTCCTAGTTCAGTGTATTCACTAGGTCAGTCCTAGCTCAGTGTATTCAGTTCTAGCTCAGTGTATTCACTAGGTCAGTCCTAGTTCAGTGTATTCACTAGGTCAGTCCTAGTTCAGTGTATTCACTAGGTCAGTCCTAGCTCAGTGTATTCAGTTCTAGCTCAGTGTATTCACTAGGTCAGTCCTACCTCAGTGTATTCACTAGGTCAGTCCTAGTTCAGTGTATTCAGTCCTAGCTCAGTGTATTCACTAGCTCAGTGTATTCAGTCCTAGCTCAGTGTATTCACTAGGTCAGTTATAGCTCAGTGTATTCACTAGGTCAGTCCTAGCTCAGTGTATTCACTAGGTCAGTCCTAGCTCAGTGTATTCACTAGGTCAGTCCTAGTTCAGTGTATTCACTAGGTCAGTCCTAGTTCAGTGTATTCAGTCCTAGCTCAGTGTATTCACTAGGTCAGTCCTAGTTCAGTGTATTCACTAGGTAAGTCCTAGCTCAGTGTATTCACTAGGTCAGTCCTAGCTCAGTGTATTCACTAGGTCAGTCCTAGTTCAGTGTATTCAGTCCTAGCTCAGTGTATTCAGTCCTAGCTCAGTGTATTCACTAGGTCAGTCCTAGTTCAGTGTATTCACTAGGTCAGTCCTAGTTCAGTGTATTCACTAGGTCAGTCCTAGTTCAGTGTATTCACTAGGTCAGTCCTAGTTCAGTGTATTCACTAGGTCAGTCCTAGCTCAGTGTATTCACTAGGTCAGTCCTAGCTCAGTGTATTCACTAGGTCAGTCCTAGCTCAGTGTATTCACTAGGTCAGTCCTAGTTCAGTGTATTCACTAGGTCAGTCCTAGCTCAGTGTATTCAGTCCTAGCTCAGTGTATTCACTAGGTCAGTCCTAGTTCAGTGTATTCACTAGGTCAGTGTATTCACTAGGTCAGTCCTAGTTCAGTGTATTCACTAGGTCAGTCCTAGTTCAATGTATTCACTAGGTCAGTCCTAGTTCAGTGTATTCAGTCCTAGTTCAGTGTATTCACTAGGTCAGTCCTAGTTCAGTATATTCACTAGGTCAGTCCTAGTTCAGTGTATTCAGTCCTAGTTCAGTGTATTCACTAGGTCAGTCCTAGTTCAGTGTATTCACTAGGTCAGTCCTAGTTCAGTGTATTCACTAGGTCAGTCCTAGCTCAGTGTATTCACTAGGTCAGTCCTAGTTCAGTGTATTCACTAGGTCAGTCCTAGCTCAGTGTATTCACTAGGTCAGTCCTAGTTCAGTGTATTCACTAGGTCAGTGTATTCACTAGGTCAGTCCTAGCTCAGTGTATTCAGTCCTAGCTCAGTGTATTCACTAGGTCAGTCCTAGTTCAGTGTATTCAGTCCTAGCTCAGTGTATTCACTAGGTCAGTCCTAGTTCAGTGTATTCACTAGGTCAGTGTATTCACTAGGTCAGTCCTAGTTCAGTGTATTCACTAGGTCAGTCCTAGTTCAGTGTATTCACTAGGTCAGTCCTAGCTCAGTGTATTCACTAGGTCAGTCCTAGCTCAGTGTATTCACTAGGTCAGTCCTAGCTCAGTGTATTCACTAGGTCAGTCCTAGCTCAGTGTATTCACTAGGTCAGTCCTAGCTCAGTGTATTCACTAGGTCAGTCCTAGTTCAGTGTATTCAGTCCTAGCTCAGTGTATTCACTAGGTCAGTCCTAGTTCAGTGTATTCACTAGGTCAGTCCTAGTTCAGTGTATTCAGTCCTAGTTCAGTGTATTCACTAGGTCAGTCCTAGCTCAGTGTATTCAGTCCTAGCTCAGTTGTATTCAGTCCTAGTTCAGTGTATTCAGTCCTAGCTCAGTGTATTCAGTCCTAGCTCAGTGTATTCAGTCCTAGCTCAGTGCATTCACTAGGTCAGTCCTAGTTCAGTGTATTCACTAGGTCAGTCCTAGTTCAGTGTATTCACTAGGTCAGTCCTAGTTCAGTGTATTCACTAGGTCAGTCCTAGCTCAGTGTATTAACTAGGTCAGTCCTAGTTCAGTGTATTCACTAGGTCAGTCCTAGCTCAGTGTATTCACTAGGTCAGTCCTAGTTCAGTGTATTCACTAGGTCAGTCCTAGCTCAGTGTATTCACTAGGTCAGTCCTAGCTCAGTGTATTCACTAGGTCAGTCCTAGCTCAGTGTATTCACTAGGTCAGTCCTAGCTCAGTGTATTCACTAGGTCAGTCCTAGTTCAGTGTATTCACTAGGTCAGTGTATTCACTAGGTCAGTCCTAGTTTAGTGTATTCACTAGGTCCAGTCCTAGCTCAGTGTATTCACTAGGTCAGTCCTAGCTCAGTGTATTCACTAGGTCAGTCCTAGTTCAGTGTATTCAGTCCTAGCTCAGTGTATTCACTAGGTCAGTCCTAGCTCAGTGTATTCACTAGGTCAGTCCTAGTTCAGTGTATTCACTAGGTCAGTCCTAGCTCAGTGTATTCAGTCCTAGCTCAGTGTATTCACTAGGTCAGTCCTAGCTCAGTGTATTCACTAGGTCAGTCCTAGCTCAGTGTATTCAGTCCTAGTTCAGTGTATTCACTAGGTCAGTCCTAGCTCAGTGTATTCACTAGGTCAGTCCTAGCTCAGTGTATTCACTAGGTCAGTCCTAGCTCAGTGTATTCACTAGGTCAGTCCTAGTTCAGTGTATCAGTCCTAGTTCAGTGTATTCACTAGGTCAGTCCTAGCTCAGTGTATTCACTAGGTCAGTCCTAGCTCAGTGTATTCACTAGGTCAGTCCTAGCTCAGTTGTATTCACTAGGTCAGTCCTAGTTCAGTGTATCAGTCCTAGCTCAGTGTATTCACTAGGTCAGTCCTAGTTCAGGGTATTCACTAGGTCAGTCCTAGTTCAGTGTATTCACTAGGTCAGTCCTAGCTCAGCGTATTTCACTAGGTCAGTCCTAGGCTCAGTGTATTCAGTCCTAGTTCAGTGTATTCACTAGGTCAGTCTAGTTCAGTGTATTCAGTCCTAGCTCAGTGTATTCACTAGGTCAGTCCTAGCTCAGTGTATTCACTAGGCTAAGTCCTAGCTCAGTGTATTCAGTTCTAGCTCAGTGTATTCACTAGGTCAGTCCTACCTCAGTGTATTCACTAGGTCAGTACTAGCTCAGTGTATTCACTAGGTCAGTACTAGCTCAGTGTATCAGTCCTAGCTCAGTGTATTCACTAGGTCAGTCCTAGCTCAGTGTATTCACTAGGTCAGTCCTAGTTCAGTGTATTCACTAGGTCAGTCCTAGTTCAGTGTATTCAGTCCTAGTTCAGTGTATTCACTAGGTCAGTCCTAGCTCAGTGTATTCACTAGGTCAGTCCTAGCTCAGTGTATTCACTAGGTCAGTCCTAGCTCAGTGTATTCACTAGGTCAGTCCTAGCTCAGTGTATCCACTAGGTCAGTCCTAGCTCAGTGTATTCACTAGGTCAGTCCTAGCTCAGTGTATTCACTAGGTCAGTCCTAGCTCGGTGTATTCACTAGGTCAGTTCTAGTTCAGTGTATTCACTAGGTCAGTCCTAGTTCAGTGTATTCACTAGGTCAGTCCTAGCTCAGTGTATTCACTAGGTCAGTCCTAGTTCAGTGTATTCACTAGGTCAGTCCTAGCTCAGTGTATTCAGTTCTAGCTCAGTGTATTCACTAGGTCAGTCCTAGTTCAGTGTATTCACTAGGTCAGTCCTAGTTCAGTGTATTCACTAGGTCAGTCCTAGCTCAGTGTATTCAGTTCTAGCTCAGTGTATTCACTAGGTCAGTCCTACCTCAGTGTATTCACTAGGTCAGTCCTAGTTCAGTGTATTCAGTCCTAGCTCAGTGTATTCACTAGCTCAGTGTATTCAGTCCTAGCTCAGTGTATTCACTAGGTCAGTTATAGCTCAGTGTATTCACTAGGTCAGTCCTAGCTCAGTGTATTCACTAGGTCAGTCCTAGCTCAGTGTATTCACTAGGTCAGTCCTAGTTCAGTGTATTCACTAGGTCAGTCCTAGTTCAGTGTATTCAGTCCTAGCTCAGTGTATTCACTAGGTCAGTCCTAGTTCAGTGTATTCACTAGGTCAGTCCTAGATCAGTGTATTCACTAGGTCAGTCCTAGCTCAGTGTATTCACTAGGTCAGTCCTAGTTCAGTGTATTCAGTCCTAGCTCAGTGTACTCAGTCCTAGCTCAGTGTATTCACTAGGTCAGTCCTAGTTCAGTGTATTCACTAGGTCAGTCCTAGTTCAGTGTATTCACTAGGTCAGTCCTAGTTCAGTGTATTCACTAGGTCAGTCCTAGTTCAGTGTATTCACTAGGTCAGTCCTAGCTCAGTGTATTCACTAGGTCAGTCCTAGCTCAGTGTATTCACTAGGTCAGTCCTAGCTCAGTGTATTCACTAGGTCAGTCCTAGTTCAGTGTATTCACTAGGTCAGTCCTAGCTCAGTGTATTCAGTCCTAGCTCAGTGTATTCACTAGGTCAGTCCTAGTTCAGTGTATTCACTAGGTCAGTGTATTCACTAGGTCAGTCCTAGTTCAGTGTATTCACTAGGTCAGTCCTAGTTCAATGTATTCACTAGGTCAGTCCTAGTTCAGTGTATTCAGTCCTAGTTCAGTGTATTCACTAGGTCAGTCCTAGTTCAGTATATTCACTAGGTCAGTCCTAGTTCAGTGTATTCAGTCCTAGTTCAGTGTATTCACTAGGTCAGTCCTAGTCGTGTATTCACTAGTCAGTCCTAGTTCAGTGTATTCACTAGGTCAGTCCTAGCTCAGTGTATTCACTAGGTCAGTCCTAGTTCAGTGTATTCACTAGCTCAGTCCTAGCTCAGTGTATTCACTAGGTCAGTCCTAGTTCAGTGTATTCACTAGGTCAGTCCTAGTTCAGTGTATTCACTAGGTCAGTCCTAGCTCAGTGTATTCAGTCCTAGCCTCAGTGTATCACTAGGTCAGTCCTAGTTCAGTGTATTCAGTCCTAGCTCAGTGTATTCACTAGGTCAGTCCTAGTTCAGTGTATTCACTAGGTCAGTGTATTCACTAGGTCAGTCCTAGTTCAGTGTATTCACTAGGTCAGTCCTAGTTCAGTGTATTCACTAGGTCAGTCCTAGGCTCAGTGTATTCACTAGGTCAGTCCTAGCTCAGTGTATTCACTAGGTGTCCTAGTCAGTGTATTCACTAGGGTCCAGTCCTAGTCAGTATTCACTAGGTCAGTCCTAGCTCAGTGTATTCACTAGGTCAGTCCTAGCTAGTGTATAGGTCATCTAGTCGTATTCAGTCCTAGCTCAGTGTATTCACTAGGTCAGTCCTAGTTCAGTGTATTCACTAGGTCAGTCCTAGTTCAGTGTATTCAGTCCTAGTTCAGTGTATTCACTAGGTCAGTCCTAGCTCAGTGTATTCAGTCCTAGCTCAGTGTATTCAGTCCTAGTTCAGTGTATTCAGTCCTAGCTCAGTGTATTCAGTCCTAGCTCAGTGTATTCAGTCCTAGCTCAGTGTATTCACTAGGTCAGTCCTAGTTCAGTGTATTCACTAGGTCAGTCCTAGTTCAGTGTATTCACTAGGTCAGTCCTAGTTCAGTGTATTCACTAGGTCAGTCCTAGTTCAGTGTATTCACTAGGTCAGTCCTAGCTCAGTGTATTCACTAGGTCAGTCCTAGTTCAGTGTATTCACTAGGTCAGTCCTAGCTCAGTGTATTCACTAGGTCAGTCCTAGTTCAGTGTATTCACTAGGTCAGTCCTAGCTCAGTGTATTCACTAGGTCAGTCTAGCTCAGTGTATTCACTAGGTCAGTCCTAGCTCAGTGTATTCACTAGGTCAGTCCTAGCTCAGTGTATTCACTAGGTCAGTCCTAGTTCAGTGTATTCACTAGGTCAGTCCTAGCTCAGTGTATTCACTAGGTCAGTCCTAGTTCAGTGTATTCACTAGGTCAGTCCTAGCTCAGTGTATTCACTAGGTCAGGTCCTAGCTCAGTGTATTCACTAGGTCAGTCCTAGTTCAGTGTATTCAGTCCTAGCTCAGTGTATTCACTAGGTCAGTCCTAGCTCAGTGTATTCACTAGGTCAGTCCTAGTTCAGTGTATTCACTAGGTCAGTCCTAGCTCAGTGTATTCACTAGGTCAGTCCTAGCTCAGTGTATTCAGTCCTAGCTCAGTGTATTCACTAGGTCAGTCCTAGCTCAGTGTATTCACTAGGTCAGTCCTAGCTCAGTGTATTCAGTCCTAGCTCAGTGTATTCACTAGGTCAGTCCTAGCTCAGTGTATTCAGTCCTAGCTCAGTGTATTCACTAGGTCAGTCCTAGTTCAGTGTATTCACTAGGTCAGTGTATTCACTAGGTCCGTCCTAGCTCAGTGTATCACTAGGGTCAGTCCTAGTTCAGTGTATTCACTAGGTCAGTCCTAGCTCAGCGTATTCACTAGGTCAGTCCTAGTTCAGTGTATTCACTAGGTCAGTCCTAGCTCAGTGTATTCACTAGGTCAGTACTAGCTCAGTGTATTCAGTCCTAGCTCAGTGTATTCACTAGGTCAGTCCTAGTTCAGTGTATTCACTAGGTCAGTCCTAGTTCAGTGTATTCAGTCCTAGCTCAGTGTATTCACTAGGTCAGTCCTACCTCAGTGTATTCACTAGGTCAGTCCTAGTTCAGTGTATTCAGTCCTAGCTCAGTGTATTCACTAGGTCAGTTATAGCTCAGTGTATTCACTAGGTCAGTCCTAGCTCAGTGTATTCACAGGTAGGTCAGTTGTATTCACTAGCTCAGTGTATTCACTAGGTCAGTCCTAGTTCAGTGTATTCACTAGGTCAGTCCTAGTTCAGTGTATTCAGTCCTAGCTCAGTGTATTCACTAGGTCAGTCCTAGTTCAGTGTATTCACTAGGTCAGTCCTAGCTCAGTGTATTCACTAGGTCAGTCCTAGCTCAGTGTATTCACTAGGTCAGTCCTAGTTCAGTGTATTCAGTCCTAGCTCAGTGTATTCAGTCCTAGCTCAGTGTATTCACTAGGTCAGTCCTAGTTCAGTGTATTCACTAGGTCAGTCCTAGTTCAGTGTATTCACTAGGTCAGTCCTAGTTCAGTGTATTCACTAGGTCAGTCCTAGTTCAGTGTATTCACTAGGTCAGTCCTAGCGCAGTGTATTCACTAGGTCAGTCCTAGCTCAGTGTATTCACTAGGTCAGTCCTAGCTCAGTGTATTCACTAGGTCAGTCCTAGCTCAGTGTATTCACTAGGTCAGTCCTAGCTCAGTGTATTCAGTCCTAGCTCAGTGTATTCACTAGGTCAGTCCTAGTTCAG
>NW_021822775.1:102500-120000 GCF_901001165.1 Salmo trutta | reverse complement strand
CCTGGTTCCGTCTGGGACTCAGACTAGCTGTCTGTAATGTCTTCCTGGTTCTGTCTGGGACTCAGTCAGACTAGCTGTCTGTAATGTCTTCCTGGTTCTGTCTGGGACTCAGACTAGCTGTCTGTAATGTCTTCCTGGTTCTGTCTGAGACTCAGACTAGCTGTCTGTAATGTCTTCCTGGTTCTGTCTGGGACTCAGTCAGACTAGCTGTCTGTAATGTCTTCCTGGTTCTGTCTGGGACTCAGTCAGACTAGCTGTCTGTAATGTCTTCCTGGTTCTGTCTGGGACTCAGTCAGACTAGCTGTCTGTAATGTCTTCCTGGTTCTGTCTGGGACTCAGACTAGCTGTCTGTAATGTCTTCCTGGTTCTGTCTGGGACTCAGTCAGACTAGCTGTCTGTAATGTCTTCCTGGTTCTGTCTGGGACTCAGTCAGACTAACTGTCTGTAATGTCTTCCTGGTTCTGTCTGAGACTCAGACTAGCTGTCTGTAATGACTTCCTGGTTCTGTCTGGGACTCAGTCAGACTAGCTGTCTGTAATGTCTTCCTGGTTCTGTCTGGGACTCAGACTAGCTGTCTGTAATGTCTTCCTGGTTCTGTCTGGGACTCAGTCAGACTAACTGTCTGTAATGTCTTCCTGGTTCTGTCTAGGACTCAGTCAGACTAGCTGTCTGTAATGTCTTCCTGGTTCTGTCTGGGACTCAGACTAGCTGTCTGTAATGTCTTCCTGGTTCTGTCTGGGACTCAGTCAGACTAGCTGTCTGTAATGTCTTCCTGGTTCTGTCTGGGACTCAGTCAGACTAGCTGTCTGTAATGTCTTCCTGGTTCTGTCTGGGACTCAGACTAGCTGTCTGTAATATCTTCCTGGTTCTGTCTGGGACTCAGACTAGCTGTCTGTAATGTCTTCCTGGTTCTGTCTGGGACTCAGACTAGCTGTCTGTAATGTCTTCCTGGTTCTGTCTGGGACTCAGTCAGACTAGCTGTCTGTAATATCTTCCTGGTTCTGTCTGGGACTCAGACTAGCTGTCTGTAATGTCTTCCTGGTTCTGTCTGGGACTCAGACTAGCTGTCTGTAATGTCTTCCTGGTTCTGTCTGGGACTCAGTCAGACTAGCTGTCTGTAATGTCTTCCTGGTTCTGTCTGGGACTCAGACTAGCTGTCTGTAATGTCTTCCTGGTTCTGTCTGGGACTCAGTCAGACTAGCTGTCTGTAATGTCTTCCTGGTTCCGTCTGGGACTCAGTCAGACTAGCTGTCTGTAAAGTCTTCCTGGTTCTGTCTGGGACTCAGACTAGCTGTCTGTAATGTCTTCCTGGTTCTGTCTGGGACTCAGTCAGACTAGCTGTCTGTAATGTCTTCCTGGTTCCTTCTGGGACTCAGTCAGACTAGCTGTCTGTAATGTCTTCCTGGTTCCGTCTGGGACTCAGTCAGACTAGCTGTCTGTAATGTCTTCCTGGTTCTGTCTGGGACTCAGACTAGCTGTCTGTAATGTCTTCCTGGTTCCGTCTGGGACTCAGACTAGCTGTCTGTAATGTCTTCCTGGTTCTGTCTGGGACTCAGTCAGACTAGCTGTCTGTAATGTCTTCCTGGTTCTGTCTGAGACTCAGACTAGCTGTCTGTAATGTCTTCCTGGTTCTGTCTGGGACTCAGACTAGCTGTCTGTAATGTCTTCCTGGTTCTGTCTGGGACTCAGTCAGACTAGCTGTCTGTAATGTCTTCCTGGTTCTGTCTGAGACTCAGACTAGCTGTCTGTAATGTCTTCCTGGTTCTGTCTGGGACTCAGTCAGACTAGCTGTCTGTAATGTCTTCCTGGTTCTGTCTGGGACTCAGTCAGACTAGCTGTCTGTAATGTCTTCCTGGTTCTGTCTGGGACTTGGATTAGCTGTCTGTAATGTCTTCCTGGTTCTGTCTGGGACTCAGACTAGCTGTCTGTAATGTCTTTCTGGTTCTGTCTGGGACTCAGTCAGACTAGCTGTCTGTAATGTCTTCCTGGTTCCGTCTGGGACTCAGTCAGACTAGCTGTCTGTAATGTCTTCCTGGTTCTGTCTGGGACTCAGTCAGACTAGCTGTCTGTAATGTCTTCCTGGTTCTGTCTGGGACTCAGTCAGACTAGCTGTCTGTAATGTCTTCCTGGTTCTGTCTGGGACTCGGATTAGCTGTCTGTAATGTCTTCCTGGTTCTGTCTGGGACTCAGACTAGCTGTCTGTAATGTCTTTCTGGTTCTGTCTGGGACTCAGTCAGACTAGCTGTCTGTAATGTCTTCCTGGTTCCTTCTGGGACTCAGTCAGACTAGCTGTCTGTAATGTCTTTCTGGTTCTGTCTGGGACTCAGTCAGACTAGCTGTCTGTAATGTCTTCCTGGTTCTGTCTGGGACTCAGTCAGACTAGCTGTCTGTAATGTCTTCCTGGTTCCGTCTGGGACTCAGACTAGCTGTCTGTAATGACTTCCTGGTTCTGTCTGGGACTCAGTCAGACTAGCTGTCTGTAATGTCTTCCTGGTTCTGTCTGGGACTCAGACTAGCTGTCTGTAATGTCTTCCTGGTTCCGTCTGGGACTCAGTCAGACTAGCTGTCTGTAATGTCTTTCTGGTTCTGTCTGGGACTCAGTCAGACTAGCTGTCTGTAATGTCTTCCTGGTTCTGTCTGGGACTCAGTCAGACTAGCTGTCTGTAATGTCTTCCTGGTTCTGTCTGAGACTCAGACTAGCTGTCTGTAATGTCTTCCTGGTTCTGTCTGGGACTCAGTCAGACTAGCTGTCTGTAATGTCTTCCTGGTTCTGTCTGGGACTCAGTCAGACTAGCTGTCTGTAATGTCTTCCTGGTTCTGTCTGGGACTCAGACTAGCTGTCTGTAATGACTTCCTGGTTCTGTCTGGGACTCAGACTAGCTGTCTGTAATGTCTTCCTGGTTCTGTCTGGGACTCAGTCAGACTAACTGTCTGTAATGACTTCCTGGTTCCGTCTGGGACTCAGACTAGCTGTATGTAATGTCTTCCTGGTTCCGTCTGGGACTCAGACTAGCTGTTTGTAATGTCTTCCTGGTTCTGTCTGGGACTCAGACTAGCTGTCTGTAATGACTTCCTGGTTCCGTCTGGGACTCAGACTAGCTGTCTGTAATGACTTCCTGGTTCCGTCTGGGACTCAGTCAGACTAGCTGTCTGTAATGTCGTCCTGGTTCTGTCTGGGACTCAGTCAGACTAGCTGTCTGTAATGTCTTCCTGGTTCCGTCTGGGACTCAGACTAGCTGTCTGTAATGTCTTCCTGGTTCTGTCTGGGACTCAGACTAGCTGTCTGTAATGTCTTTCTGGTTCTGTCTGGGACTCAGACTAGCTGTCTGTAATGTCTTCCTGGTTCTGTCTGGGACTCAGACTAACTGTCTGTAATGTCTTCCTGGTTCTGTCTGGGACTCAGACTAGCTGTCTGTAATGTCTTCCTGGTTCTGTCTGGGACTCAGACTAACTGTCTGTAATGTCTTCCTGGTTCTGTCTGGGACTCAGACTAGCTGTCTGTAATGTCTTTCTGGTTCTGTCTGGGACTCAGACTAGCTGTCTGTAATGTCTTCCTGGTTCTGTCTGGGACTCAGACTAACTGTCTGTAATGTCTTCCTGGTTCTGTCTGGGACTCAGACTAACTGTCTGTAATGTCTTCCTGGTTCCGTCTGGGACTCAGACTAGCTGTCTGTAATGTCTTCCTGGTTCTGTCTGGGACTCAGTCAGACTAGCTGTCTGTAATGTCTTCCTGGTTCCCGTCTGGGACTCAGACTAGCTGTCTGTAATTGTTTGTTACCTCTTGGTTTTTCCTCAGTGCTTCCTGGGCGTTGTGGAGTTCAGCCGCGTGTTTCCTCATGACCTCTTCAATCGCTCTCTTCACCTGATCCTTCAATCTCTTCCTTTCCTCCTCCGCCTGATCTTTCAATCGCTTTCTCTCTACCTCCGCCTGCTCTGACAATTTCTTCTTCTCCTTGTTCAGACTCTCTCTCTCCTCCTCCACTCGCTCCGTGTTTCCTTCCATCTGGGTTGCCGCCGTTCCTCTCTCTTCTTCTCTCTCTTTCTGCAGTCTGTCTCTCTCTTCTTCTCTTTCTTTCTGCAGGCGTTCAATCTCTTCTTCTCTTTCTTTCTGCAGTCTGTCTCTCTCTTCTTCTCTTTCTTTCTGCAGTCTGTCTCTCTCTTCTTCTCTTTCTTTCTGCAGTCTGTCTCTCTCTTCCTGCATCTCTTTTTGCATTTGTTCCTTCTCCACCTCTGCGTGTTTCCGTTCTCTCCGGAGCTCCTCTGACTGAGCCCTCACCATCTCAGAGCGCAGACTAGCCAAAGCCTCCGCATGCTGGACACGCGCACACACACACACGCGCACACACACACACACACACACACACACACACACACACACACACACACACACACACACGCGCACACACACACACACACACACACACACGGTCAGAATGTTGTCACATTACTGGGTTTCATTCAAAGTTAAAAGTTGGTGTGTGTGTGTGTGTGTGTGTGTGTGTGTGTGTGTGTGTGTGTGTGTGTGTGTGTGTGTGTGTGTGTGTGTGTGTGTGTGTGTGTGTGTACCTGTCGTATCTGCCTGGTGTGGTCGTTGTTCCTCCCACTGCTCTGTAACTCCAGCTCTCTGTTCCTGCTCTGCAGTTTGTTCACCTGACCTTTCAACTCCTCCACGTTCACACACACACACCCCTCACACACACCACGACTCAGCAGCTCCTCTGATACACACACACACACACGGAATGCACAAATACGTTCACAGAAGGACATACACATTACATTTTTAAACTCCTTTATTGATTGATTGATTGATAAAATTATTGAATGGTTGGTTGATTTATTGATTAGTGGATTGATGTATTAATTTATTAATTTATTAATTGGTTGATTGATTCTTAGATTGTTTTATTAATGTATTGATGTATTAATTAATTTATTAATTGATTAATTGGTTGATTGATTCTTAGATTGTTTTATGAATGTATTAATGTATTAATTGATTAATTGGTTGATTGGTTGTTTGATTCTTAGATTGTTTTATTAATGTATTGATGTATTAATTAATTTATTAATTGATTAATTGGTTGATTAATTCTTAGATTTTTTTATTAATGTATTGATGAATTCATTTATTAATTGATTGATTGATTGGTTGGTTGATGTATTGATTGATTGGTTGATTGATTGATTTATTGAGTGATTGGTTGATTGGTTGATTGGTTGACTGGTTGATTGATTGGTTGATTGGTTGATTGATTGGTTGATTGGTTGATTGGTTGGTTGATTGATTGATTGGTTGATTGATTGATTACCTGATTTGCTCTGCAGCTCCTCCTCCTGCAGCAGTAATCGCTCTTTGGCCACGACTAACTCCTCCCATGCCCTCTTAGCCCCACCTTCTGCCTCCGAGACACGCCTCCTCCCCGACTCTAACTCCTCCTCCAGGTCCTAGAGAGAGAGAGAGAGAGATGGTAGGAAGTAGAGGGTGAGGTTCACACAGGGAAACCAACAGCAGCAAGGCTGGAAGGATGAATACACAGGAAACAGCATCACTGGCAAATTAAAGACTAGGAATCTCTATTCATTCAGGGCCTGTGTGTGTGTTGTGTGTGTGTGTGTGTGTGTGTGTGTGTGTGTGTGTGTGTGTGTGTGTGGTGTGTGTGTGTGTGTGTGTGTGTGTGTGTGTGTGTGTGTGTGTGGTTTGACTATCACTGTGGGTACCAGTAGTCTTCAAAAGGATAGCAAAACAAGGGGGACATTTCGTCGGTCCCCACAAGGAAAAAATGCTATTTTAGGCTTTTGGGTTAGGATTAGAGTTAGGATAAGGGGTTAGAGTTAGGATAAGGAGTTAGGGTTAGAGTTAGGATTAGGGGTTAGAGTTAGGATAAGGGGTTAGGTTTAGGGCTTAGAGTTAGGGGTTAGGTTTAGAGTTAGGTTTAGGGGTTAGAGTTAGGATAAGGGGTTAGGGTTAGAGTTAGGATTAGGATTAGGGGTTAGGTTAAGGGGTTAGAGTTAGGATAAGGGGTTAGAGTTAGGATAAGGGGTTAGAGTTAGGGTTAGGGGTTAGGTTTAGAGTTAGGTTTAAGGGTTAGGGGTTAGGTTTAGAGTTAGGGTTAGGGGTTAGGTTTAGAGTTAGGGGTTAGGGGTTAGGTTTAGAGTTAGGGTTAGGTTTAGAGTTAGGGTTAGGGGTTAGGTTTAGAGTTAGGGTTAGGGGTTAGGTTTAGGGGTTAGGGTTAGGTTTAGAGTTAGGGGTTAGGTTTAGAGAAAGGGTTAGGGGTTAGGTTTAGAGTTAGGGTTAGGGGTTAGGTTTAGAGTTAGGGGTTAGGGGTTAGGTTTAGAGTTAGGGTTAGGGGTTAGGTTTAGAGTTAGGGGTTAGGGGTTAGGTTTAGAGTTAGGGGTTAGGGGTTAGGTTTAGAGTTAGGGTTAGGGGTTAGGTTTAGAGTTAGGATAAGGGGTTAGGTTTAGAGTTAGGGGTTAGGGGTTAGGTTTAGAGTTAGGGTTAGGGGTTAGGTTTAGGGGTTAGGTTTAGAGTTAGGTTTAGGGTTAGGGGTTAGAGTTAGGATAAGGGGTTAGGTTTAGAGTTAGGGTTAGGTTTAGTGTTAGAATAGGGGTTAGGTTTAGTGTTTGGATAAGGTTTAGAGTTAGGATAAGGGGTTAGGTTTAGAGTTAGGGTTAGGGGTTAGCTTTAGAGTTAGGGTTAGGGGTTAGGTTTAGGGGTTAGGTTTAGAGAAAGGATTAAGGGTTAGCTTTAGAGTTAGGGTTAGGTTTAGAGTTAGGGGTTAGGGGTTAGGGTTATGTTTAGGGTTAGAGTTAGGGGTTAGGGTTAGGGGATAGGTTTAGAGTTAGGGTTAGAGTTAGGGGTTAGGGTTATGTTTAGGGTTAGAGTTAGGGGTTAGGGTTAGGGGTTAGGTTTAGGGTTAGGGGTTAGGTTTAGGGTTAGGGGTTAGGTTTAGAGTTAGGGGTTAGGTTTAGAGAAAGGATAAGGGGTTAGGTTTAGAGTCAGAGTTAGGTTTAGAGTTAGGGTTTAGGTTTAGAGTTAGGGTTAGGGGTTAGGTTTAGAGTTAGGGTTAGGGTTAGGTTTAGGGTTAGGGATTAGGTTTAAATTTTGTTTTTGGGCTTGGGGTTAGGATTACGGGTCAGGGAAAATATGATTTTGAATGGGAATAAAATGTTTTGGTCCCCAAAAGTATAGTAAAACCACCGTGTGAGTACCTGTATTCTAACCTGTTAGGGTGAGTACCTGTATTCTGTCCTGTTAGGGTGAGTACCTGTATTCTGTCCTGTTAGGGTGAGTACCTGTATTCTGTCCTGTTAGGGTGAGTACCTGTATTCTGTCCTGATAGGGTGAGTACCTGTATTCTGTCCTGTTAGGGTGAGTACCTGTATTCTGTCCTGTTAGGGTGAGTACCTGTATTCTGTCCTGTTAGGGTGAGTACCTGTATTCTGTCCTGTTAGGGTGAGAACCTGTATTCTGTCCTGTGAGGGTGAGTACCTGTATTCTGTCCTATTAGGGTGAGTACCTGTATTCTGTCCTGTTAGGGTGAGTACCTGTATTCTGTTCTGTTAGGGTGAGTACCTGTATTCTGTCCTGTTAGGGTGAGTACCTGTATTCTGTCCTGTTAGGGTGAGTACCTGTGTTCTGTCCTGTTAGGGTAAGTACCTGTGTTCTGTCCTGTTAGGGTGAGTACCTGTATTCTGTCCTGTATTCTGTCCTGTTAGGGTGAGTACCTGTGTTCTGTCCTGTTAGGGTAAGTACCTGTATCCTGTCCTGTTAGGGTGAGTACCTGCATTCTGTCCTGTTAGGGTGAGTACCTGTATTCTGTCCTGTTAGGGTGAGTACCTGTATTCTGTCCTGTTAGTTTGAGTACCTATATTCTAACCTGTTAGGGTGAGTACCTGTATTCTGTCCTGTTAGGGCGAGTACCTGTATTCTGTCCTGTTAGGGTGAGTACCTGTATTCTGTCCTGTTAGGGTGAGTACCTGTATTCTGCCCAGTTAGGGTGAGTACCTGTATTCTGTCCTGTTAGGGTGAGTACCTGTATTCTAACCTGTTAGGGTGAGTACCTGTATTCTGTCCTGTTAGTTTGAGTACCTGTATTCTGTCCTGTTAGGGTGAGTACCTGTATTCTGTCCTGTATTCTGTCCTGTTAGGGTGAGTACCTGTATTCTGTCCTGTTAGGGTGAGTACCTGTATTCTGCCCTGTTAGGGTGAGTACCTGTATTCTGTCCTGTTAGGGTGAGCACCTGTATTCTGTCCTGTATTCTGTCCTGTTAGGGTGAGTACCTGTATTCTGTCCTGTATTCTGTCCTGTTAGGGTGTGTACCTGTATTCTGTCCTGTTAGGGTGAGTACCTGTATTCTGTCCTGTTAGGGTGAGTACCTGTATTATGTCCTGTTAGGGTGAGTACCTTCTGTCCTGTATTCTGTCCTGTTAGGGTGAGTACCTGTATTCTGTCCTGTATTCTGTCCTGTTAGGGTGAGTACCTGTATTCTGTCCTGTTAGGGTGAGTACCTGTATTCTGCCCTGTTAGGGTGAGTACCTGTATTCTGTCCTGTTAGGGTGAGTACCTGTATTCTGTCCTGTTAGGGTGAGTACCTGTATTCTGTCCTGTTAGGGTGAGTACCTGTATTGTGTCCTGTTAGGGTGAGTACCTGTATTCTGTCCTGTATTCTGTCCTGTTAGGGTGAGTACCTGTATTCTGTCCTGTATTCTGTTCTGTTAGGGTGAGTACCTGTATTCTGTCCTGTTAGGGTGAGTACCTGTATTCTGTCCTGTTAGGGTGAGTACCTGTATTCTGTCCTGTTAGGGTGAGTACCTGTATTCTGTCCTGTTAGGGTGAGTACCTGTATTCTGTCCTGTTAGGGTGAGTACCTGTATTCTGTCCTGTATTCTGTCCTGTTAGGGTGAGTACCTGTATTCTGTCCTGTATTCTGACCTGTTAGGGTGAGTACCTGTATTCTGTCCTGTTAGGGTGAGTACCTGTATTCTGTCCTGTTAGGGTGAGTACCTATATTCAGTCCTGTATTCTGTCCTGTTAGGGTGAGTACCTGTATTCTGTCCTGTTAGGGTGAGTACCTGTATTCTGTCCTGTTAGGGTGAGTACCTGTATTCTGTCCTGTATTCTGACCTGTTAGGGTGAGTACCTGTATTCTGTCCTGTATTCTGTCCTGTATTCTGTCCTGTTAGGGTGAGTACCTGTATTCTGTCCTGTTAGGGTGAGTACCTGTATTCTGTCCTGTTAGGGTGAGTACCTGTATTCTAACCTGTTAGGGTGAGTACCTGTATTCTGTCCTGTTAGTTTGAGTACCTGTATTCTGTCCTGTTAGGGTGAGTACCTGTATTCTGTCCTGTTAGGGTGAGTACCTGTATTCTGTCCTGTATTCTGTCCTGTTAGGGTGAGTACCTGTATTCTGTCCTGTTAGGGTGAGTACCTGTATTCTGCCCTGTTAGGGTGAGTACCTGTATTCTGTCCTGTTAGGGTGAGCACCTGTATTCTGTCCTGTATTCTGTCCTGTTAGGGTGAGTACCTGTATTCTGTCCTGTATTCTGTCCTGTTAAGGTGTGTACCTGTATTCTGTCCTGTTAGGGTGAGTACCTGTATTCTGTCCTGTTAGGGTGAGTACCTGTATTATGTCCTGTTAGGGTGAGTACCTTCTGTCCTGTATTCTGTCCTGTTAGGGTGAGTACCTGTATTCTGTCCTGTATTCTGTCCTGTTAGGGTGAGTACCTGTATTCTGTCCTGTTAGGGTGAGTACCTGTATTCTGCCCTGTTAGGGTGAGTACCTGTATTCTGTCCTGTTAGGGTGAGTACCTGTATTCTGTCCTGTTAGGGTGAGTACCTGTATTCTGTCCTGTTAGGGTGAGTACCTGTATTGTGTCCTGTTAGGGTGAGTACCTGTATTCTGTCCTGTATTCTGTCCTGTTAGGGTGAGTACCTGTATTCTGTCCTGTATTCTGTCCTGTATTCTGTCCTGTTAGGGTGAGTACCTGTATTCTGTCCTGTTAGGGTGAGTACCTGTATTCTGTCCTGTTAGGGTGAGTACCTGTATTCTGTCCTGTATTCTGACCTGTTAGGGTGAGTACCTGTATTCTGTCCTGTATTCTGTCCTGTATTCTGTCCTGTTAGGGTGAGTACCTGTATTCTGTCCTGTTAGGGTGAGTACCTGTATTCTGTCCTGTTAGGGTGAGTACCTGTATTCTAACCTGTTAGGGTGAGTACCTGTATTCTGTCCTGTTAGTTTGAGTACCTGTATTCTGTCCTGTTAGGGTGAGTACCTGTATTCTGTCCTGTTAGGGTGAGTACCTGTATTCTGTCCTGTATTCTGTCCTGTTAGGGTGAGTACCTGTATTCTGTCCTGTTAGGGTGAGTACCTGTATTCTGCCCTGTTAGGGTGAGTACCTGTATTCTGTCCTGTTAGGGTGAGCACCTGTATTCTGTCCTGTATTCTGTCCTGTTAGGGTGAGTACCTGTATTCTGTCCTGTATTCTGTCCTGTTAAGGTGTGTACCTGTATTCTGTCCTGTTAGGGTGAGTACCTGTATTCTGTCCTGTTAGGGTGAGTACCTGTATTATGTCCTGTTAGGGTGAGTACCTTCTGTCCTGTATTCTGTCCTGTTAGGGTGAGTACCTGTATTCTGTCCTGTATTCTGTCCTGTTAGGGTGAGTACCTGTATTCTGTCCTGTTAGGGTGAGTACCTGTATTCTGCCCTGTTAGGGTGAGTACCTGTATTCTGTCCTGTTAGGGTGAGTACCTGTATTCTGTCCTGTTAGGGTGAGTACCTGTATTCTGTCCTGTTAGGGTGAGTACCTGTATTGTGTCCTGTTAGGGTGAGTACCTGTATTCTGTCCTGTATTCTGTCCTGTTAGGGTGAGTACCTGTATTCTGTCCTGTATTCTGTCCTGTATTCTGTCCTGTTAGGGTGAGTACCTGTATTCTGTCCTGTTAGGGTGAGTACCTGTATTATGTCCTGTTAGGGTGAATACCTTCTGTCCTGTATTCTGTCCTGTTAGGGTGAGTACCTGTATTCTGTCCTGTATTCTGTCCTGTTAGGGTGAGTACCTGTATTCTGTACTGTTAGGGTGAGTACCTGTATTCTGCCCTGTTAGGGTGAGTACCTGTATTCTGTCCTGTTAGGGTGAGTGCCTGTATTCTGTCCTGTTAGGGTGAGTACCTGTATTCTGTCCTGTTAGGGTGAGTACCTGTATTGTGTCCTGTTAGGGTGAGTACCTGTATTCTGTCCTGTATTCTGTCCTGTTAGGGTGAGTACCTGTATTCTGTCCTGTATTCTGTTCTGTTAGGGTGAGTACCTGTATTCTGTCCTGTTAGGGTGAGTACCTGTATTCTGTCCTGTTAGGGTGAGTACCTGTATTCTGTCCTGTTAGGGTGAGTACCTGTATTCTGTCCTGTTAGGGTGAGTACCTGTATTCTGTCCTGTATTCTGTCCTGTTAGGGTGAGTACCTGTATTCTGTCCTGTATTCTGACCTGTTAGGGTGAGTACCTGTATTCTGTCCTGTTAGGGTGAGTACCTATATTCAGTCCTGTATTCTGTCCTGTTAGGGTGAGTACCTGTATTCTGTCCTGTTAGGGTGAGTACCTGTATTCTGTCCTGTTAGGGTGAGTACCTGTATTCTGTCCTGTATTCTGACCTGTTAGGGTGAGTACCTGTATTCTGTCCTGTTAGGGTGAGTACCTGTATTCTGTCCTGTATTCTGTCCTGTATTCTGTCCTGTTAGGGTGAGTACCTGTATTCTGTCCTGTTAGGGTGAGTACCTGTATTCTGTCCTGTATTCTGTCTTGTTAGGGTGAGTACCTGCATTCTGTCCTGTTAGGGTGAGTACCTGTATTCTGTCCTGTTAAGGTGAGTACCTGTATTCTGTCCTGTATTCTGTCCTGTTAGGGTGAGTACCTGTATTCTGCCCTGTTAGGGTGAGTACCTGTATTCTGTCCTGTATTCTGTCCTGTTAGGGTGAGTACCTGTATTCTGTCCTGTTAGAGTGAGTACCTGTATTCTGTCCTGTTAGGGTGCGTACCTGTATTCTGTCCTGTGAGGGTGAGTACCTGTATTCTGTCCAGTTAGGGTGAGTACCTGTATTCTGTCCTGTTAGGGTGAGTACCTGTATTCTGTCCTGTATTCTGTCCTGTTAGGTTGAGTACCTGTATTCTGTCCTGTTAGGGTGAGTACCTGTATTCTGTCCTGTTAGGGTGAGTACCTGTATTCTGTCCTGTTAGGGTGCGTACCTGTATTCTGTCCTGTATTCTGTCCTGTTAGGGTGAGTACCTGTATTCTGTCCTGTTAGGGTGAGTACCTGTATTATGTCCTGTTAGGGTGAGTACCTGTATTCTGTCCAGTTAGGGTGAGTACCTGTATTCTGTCCTGTTAGGGTGAGTACCTGTATTCTGTCCTGTTAGGGTGAGTACCTGTATTCTGTCCTGTTAGGGTGCGTACCTGTATTCTGTCCTGTTAGGGTGAGTACCTGTATTCTGTCCTGTTAAGGTGAGTACCTGTATTCTGTCCTGTTAAGGTGAGTACCTGTATTCTGTCCTGTTAGGGTGAGTACCTGTATTCTGTCCTGTAGTTTGGCAGCGTGTCTCTTGCTCTCGTTGAGTCGCTGCAGACTGCCCTCCATGTCTCCCTCCGCCTTCCTCACTCTCTCTCTCAGTACTGTACTCATCCCTCTCTTCTCCTCCTCCTCTCTCGCCTCCCACTGCCGTCTCTCCTCCCTGCACGCCTCCTCCATGCTTCTCTTCTCCTCCTCCTTCTCCTCTGTCACCTCCTTCATCTGCCTCTCCCACTTCTCCCTCTCCTCTCTCACCGCTCTCTCCCTCTCCCACTTCTCCCTCTCCTCTCTCACTGCTCTCTCCCTCTCCCATTCCTCCCTCTCCTCTCTCACTGCTCTCTCCCTCTCCCATTCCTCCCTCTCCTCTCTCACCGCTCTCTCCCTCTCCCACTTCTCCCTCTCCTCTCTCACTGCTCTCTCCCTCTCCTCTCTCACTGCTCTCTCCCTCTCCCATTCCTCCCGCTCCTCTCTCACTGCTCTCTCCCTCTCCTCTCTCACTGCTCTCTCCCTCTCCCATTCCTCCCGCTCCTCTCTCACTGCTCTCTCCCTCTCCCACTTCTCCCTCTCCTCTCTCACTGCTCTCTCCCTCTCTTCCTCCGCTTGCTCCTTCCCTTTCCTCAGAGTCTTCACCTCCTCCGAGAGGAGTCGCATTCTCTCCGTCTCCTCCTCTTTCCCCCTCCCTCGCTCCTCTTCTCCTTTCCTCCGTAGTTCGTCACATTGAACCTCCAGGCAATGTGCGGACTCCCCAGCCGTCTCCAGTTCTCTCCCCAGTCGGAGGCTCTCGTCGTGGGCCGTGTTGAGTCGGGCCCGGGCCTCCTGTCTCTCCAGCTCCAGGGCTTGGAGCTTTTCCTCGTAGTCCCTCCTCAGCTCTGCCTCTACCCCACGATCCCTCTCCTCTACCTGGACACGGTAGTTCTCGAAGTCTCCCTGAACCTGGAGGTGAAGACCCACGCAGTTAAATTAACCTGTGGAGATCCACACTGGTACAGACTTGGGGTGATAGACGGACAGAACGGATACCTGAGCTAGAGTTTCCCGCAGCTCCGAGAGGCGTGTCCTGAGCACTACCGACTCCTCCCCGTCGGTACATGTCTCCGCGGTAACCCGCCTCAGCTCTTCCTGGTGGGCGTGGCTGACGGCCTGGAGGGCCGCCTCCTGCTCTTCGTTCTTAGTGTTCAGAGAATAGATCACCTGTCGTTTCCATTTAAAAAAGGAGGGGGAGGAAGGAGGATAGACAAGAGGAAGGGAGATTCATTTTCAGGTTCAAAGGTCTAATCGATATGTATGTTTTTAAAGCCCAAACAACTACCTCTCCCCTACTGTATTTATTTATTTTGCTCCTTTGCACCCCACTATTTCTATTTCTACTTTGAACTTTCTTCTACTACAAATCTACCATTCCAGTGTTTTACTTGCTATATTGTATTTACTTTGCCACCATGGCCTATTTATTGCCTTTACCTCCCTTATCTCACCTCATTTGCTCACATTGAATATAGACTTATTTTTTCTACTGTATTATTGACTGTATGTTTTGTTTATTCCATGTGTAACTCTGTGTTGTTGTATGTTGTCAAACTGCTTTGCTTTATCTTGGCCAGGTCGCAGTTGTAAATGAGAGCTTGTTCTCAACTATCCAACATGGTTAAATAAAGGACTTGTTCTCAACTATATAGTATATCTACCGTGTCCTCCCAGTGGATGTATATAGTATATCTACCGTGTCCTCCCAGTGGATGTATATAGTATATCTACCGTGTCCTCCCAGTGGATGTATATAGTATATCTACCGTGTCCTCCCAGTGGATGTATATAGTATATCTACCGTGTCCTCCCAGTGGATGTATATAGTATATCTACCGTGTCCTCCCAGTGGATGTATATAGTATATCTACCGTGTCCTCCCAGTGGATGTATATAGTATATCTACCGTGTCCTCATCAGTGGATGTATATAGTATATCTACCGTGTCCTCCCAGTGGATGTATATAGTATATCTACCGTGTCCTCCCAGTGGATGTATATAGTATATCTACCGTGTCCTCCCAGTGGATGTATATAGTATATCTACCGTGTCCTCCCAGTGGATGTATATAGTATATCTACCGTGTCCTCCCAGTGGATGTATATAGTATATCTACCGTGTCCTCATCAGTGGATGTATATAGTATATCTACCGTGTCCTCCCAGTGGATGTATATAGTATATCTACCGTGTCCTCCCAGTGGATGTATATAGTATATCTACCGTGTCCTCCCAGTGGATGTATATAGTATATCTACCGTGTCCTCCCAGTGGATGTATATAGTATATCTACCGTGTCCTCCCAGTGGATGTATATAGTATATCTACCGTGTCTCCCAGTGGATGTATATAGTATATCTACCGTGTCCTCCCAGTGGATGTATATAGTATATCTACCGTGTCCTCCCAGTGTCATCCCAGGGATGTATATAGTATATCTACCGTGTCCTCCCAGTGGATGTATATAGTATATCTACCGTGTCCTCATCAGGGATGTATATAGTATATCTACCGTGTCCTCCCAGTGGATGTATATAGTCTATCTACCGTGTCCTCCCAGTGGATGTATATAGTATATCTACCGTGTCCTCCCAGTGGATGTATATAGTATATCTACCGTGTCCTCCCAGTGGATGTATATAGTATATCTACCGTGTCCTCCCAGTGGATGTATATAGTATATCTACCGTGTCCTCCCAGTGGATGTATATAGTATATCTACCGTGTCCTCCCAGTGGATGTATATAGTATATCTACCGTGTCCTCCCAGTGGATGTATATAGTATATCTACCGTGTCCTCCCAGTGGATGTATATAGTATATCTACCGTGTCCTCCCAGTGGCGTCATAGACTAGAACAGACCTGGACAACTCACTTTCCCTCTGGAGTGGGGTGTGTGTATGTGTGTGTGTGTGTGCGCGCGCGCACGTGTGTGTGCGTGCGCGCGCATGTCTGTGTCTGTGTGTGTGTGTGTGTGTGTGCGTGCGCGCGCGTGTCTGTGTGTGTGTGGGTGTGTGTGTGTGTGCGTGTGTGCGTGCGTGTCTGTGTGTGTGTGCGTGCGTGCGTGCGTGTCTGTGTGTGTGTGTGTGTGTGTGCGTGCGTGCGTGTCTGTGTGTGTGTGCGTGTACAAGCGAGGAGGATTTAATGGTGACGCCTCTCTGTCTGCGGTGCGGCTGGTACAGCAACGTCAGACATTCTGCGCGTGTCTCCCTCTCTCTCTCTCTCTCCCCCACCCTCCCCCTTAGTGGAGCCACACCATCCAGCCTGGACGCTGTCACCCTCCCTCTCTCTCTCTCTCTCTCCCCCCTCACCCTCCCCCACCCTCCCCCTTAATGGAGCCACACCATCCAGCCTGGACACTGTCACCCTCTCTCTCTCTCTCTCTCCCCCCTCACCCTCCCCCACCCTCCCCCTTAATGGAGTCACATCACCCAGCCTGGACGCTGTCACCCTCTCTCTCTCTCCCCCACCCTCCCCCTTAGTGGAGCCACACCATCCAGCCTGGACACTGTCACCCTCTCTCTCTCTCTCCCCCCTCACCCTCCCCCACCCTCCCCCTTAATGGAGTCACATCACCCAGCCTGGACGCTGTCACCCTCTCTCTCTCTCCCCCACCCTCCCCCTTAGTGGAGCCACACCATCCAGCCTGGACGCTGTCACCCTCTCTCTCTCTCTCTCTCTCCCCCCTCACCCTCCCCCACCCTCCCCCTTAATGGAGTCACATCACCCAGCCTAGACGCTGTCACCCTCTCTCTCTCTCCCCCCACCCTCCCCCTTAGTGGAGTCACATCACCCAGCCTAGACGCTGTCACCCCCCCCCCCCCCCCCCCCCCCCACATCACCCAGCCTAGATGCTGTTACCCAGATACCATCTGTAGTATTCGGTCGCCTACCAGGCTCTCTGTCCTCCTTCATACAGTATAACATGGACCCAGATACCATCTGTAGTATTCGGTCGCCTACCAGGCTCTCTGTCCTCCTTCATACAGTATAACATGGACCCAGATACCATCTGTATTATTCGGTCGCCTACCAGGCTCTCTGTCCTCCTTCATACAGTATAACATGGACCCAGATACCATCTGTAGTATTCGGTCGCCTACCAGGCTCTCTGTCCTCCTTCATACAGTATAACATGGACCCAGATACCATCTGTAGTATTAGGTCGCCTACCAGGCTCTCTGTCCTCCTTCATACAGTATAACATGGACCCAGATACCATCTGTAGTATTAGGTCGCCTACCAGGCTCTCTGTCCTCCTTCATACAGTATAACATGGACCCAGATACCATCTGTAGTATTCGGTCAACTACCAGGCTCTCTGTCCTCCTTCATACAGTATAACATGGACCCAGATACCATCTGTAGTATTAGGTCGCCTACCAGGCTCTCTGTCCTCCTTCATACAGTATAACATGGACCCAGATACCATCTGTAGTATTAGGTCGCCTACCAGGCTCTCTGTCCTCCTTCATACAGTATAACATGGACCCAGATACCATCTGTAGTATTAGGTCGCCTACCAGGCTCTCTGTCCTCCTTCATACAGTATAACATGGACCCAGATACCATCTGTATTATTCGGTCGCCTACCAGGCTCTCTGTCCTCCTTCATACAGTATAACATGGACCCAGATACCATCTGTAGTATTAGGTCGCCTACCAGGCTCTCTGTCCTCCTTCATACAGTATAACATGGACCCAGATACCATCTGTAGTATTCGGTCGCCTACCAGGCTCTCTGTCCTCCTTCATACAGTATAACATGGACCCAGATACCATCTGTATTATTCGGTCGCCTACCAGGCTCTCTGCCCTCCTTCATACAGGGTACTGGAGGAGTAGTTTAACCAGTAGTTTAATCAGTAGTTTAACCAGTAGTTTAATCGGTAGTTTAACCAGTAGTTTAACCAGT
>NW_021822775.1:70000-97500 GCF_901001165.1 Salmo trutta | reverse complement strand
GTTAAGGCTACCGGAGCCTGGCCCAGGGGGCTGCGGGGCTTTACCGGTACCCGAAGCCATCATAACCCCCAACGAGACAAGTTCCACCAGCTATTAGGATCCAAAACGAAACGAAATTCCCCGGTAATGCGCTCTCTCTCTCTCTCTCTCTCTACGGTTTGCGATCAGAGGTTTGTGTGTTTCTTCCTTCTGTACGCGAATAAAAATCCCCTCCGCTGTGGCGGAAAAACGGCGAGCGCAATAGTCATGGTGAGAAACGTAAACGTAAATCGGTGAGTTGTTCTCGCCAACTTGCTTTCCCCTCTCTCTCCTCTGCCCAGTGCTCGCTGCGCGGAGGTCACCGGCTCCAATTCCATCGGGGACGCGCTTGCCTCGCGACGGCAGTCCCACCGCTGTCCGTCAACCGATTTGTTTTCTTCTTTTAACCGGAGAGCACTCGAGGATGAAGGCATGTGTCCCGACCACCTGTCTCTCGAGCAGCAGGGGGCGGAGAGTGCGTATGGAACGTTACCGTAGACAAGCTCTCGCTCTCCCTCTTGAGCAGAGCGTACTGCTGCAGTGCTGCTACGCTGCTACGCCACTCCCCGGTTCTGCTGTAGTCTCGGTCCACACACACTCTCACTCTCACGCACGCACGCACACACACACACACACGCACACACACCCCTGCACAAACGCACACACACAAACGCACAGACACACACGCTCACACAAAACACACACACACACACAAAACACACACACTCACACAAAACACACATGCACACGCACACGCACACACACACACACACACACACACACACAGGATAAAAGGCTTTTCAATTAATCAATTGACATATTGCATGGATTCATCATGAGTATTTGCAGGTGAACTCCCTGCCTATTCCAGTGATGAGTCTGTTTAATAAGTCCATATTTATTACTGCAGACCTCTTCACTGGAGACAATACAGCCTCTATCAACGATTTAATTCAAAAGGGATTATGTCCTGTATCACATTCTATCCTGTATCACATTCTATCCTGTATCACATTCTATCCTGTATCACATTCTATCCTAGATCACATTCTATCCTGTATCACATTCTATCCTGTATCACATTCTATCCTGGATCACATTCTATCCTGTATCACATTCTATCCTGTATCACATTCTATCCTAGATCACATTCTATCCTGTATCACATTCTATCCTGTATCACATTCTATCCTGTATCACATTCTATCCTAGATCACATTCTATCCTGTATCACATTCTATCCTGTATCACATTCTATCCTGTATCACATTCTATCCTAGATCACATTCTATCCTGTATCACATTCTATCCTGTATCGCATTCTATCCTGTATCGCATTCTATCCTGTATCGCATTCTATCCTGTATCACATTCTATCCTGTATCACATTCTATCCTAGATCACATTCTATCCTAGATCACATTCTATCCTAGATCACATTCTATCCTAGATCACATTCTATCCTGTATCACATTCTATCCTGTATCGCATTCTATCCTGTATCGCATTCTATCCTGTATCACATTCTATCCTGTATCGCATTCTATCCTGTATCACATTCTTTCCTATATCTAGTCCTGTAGGAGGTCAATGCACAGCGGGTTAATATCCCAGATCTACCCTGTAGGAGGTCAATGCACAGCGGGTTAATATCCCAGATCTAGTCCTGTAGGAGGTCAATGCACAGCGGGTTAATATCCCAGATATAGCCCTGTAGGAGGTCAATGCACAGCGGGTTAATATCCCAGATCTAGCCCTGTAGGAGGTCAATGCACAGCGGGTTAATATCCTATATCTAGCCCTGTAGGAGGTCAATGCACAGCGGGTTAATATCCCAGATATAGCCCTGTAGGAGGTCAATGCACAGCGGGTTAATATCCCAGATATAGCCCTGTAGGAGGTCAATGCACAGCGGGTTAATATCCCAGATATAGCCCTGTAGGAGGTCAATGCACAGCGGGTTAATATCCCAGGTCTAGCCCTGTAGGAGGTCAATGCACAGCGGGATAATATCCCAGATATAGCCCTACATACAGATGTAGGACTCTTAATTTGATCACTATTCTGTTTGCTGAGAATCTTCCTGCGCCGCAGGAAATGCAAAATAGTTGTTCATTCAAGGTTGTAAAAGTATCATGTATCAACCTCTACAAAACATGTCCATTAGTTATATATCCACATAATAATTCACATTTCCTGTTGCTGCGGGATTATTTTCCTGCTGTAGCAAACTGGATCAAATTAAGACCCTACATCTGTAGGACACCGATGCGCGGCAGGTTTTTTTTTTTTTTTAAATGAACCTTTATTTAACTAGGCACGTCAGTTAAGAACAAATTCTTATTTACAATGACGGGCCTACACCGGACGATGCTGGGCGCCAATTCTGCGCCGCCCTATGGGACTCCCAATCACGGGTCGGTTGTGATACAGCCCGGATTCGAACCAGGGTGTCTGTAGTGACGCCTCTAGCAACCTGAGACGCAGTGCCTCAGACGGCTGCTGACCTAAATAAAGGAATACAGTGGTTTGGTGAGTAGAGACAGAGTGGAGCCTCATGTCCTTCCCAAGGGTGTGTTCTGTTCTGACCTCCATTCCTTAACCGGACAGCTGCAGCCTTCACAGCACGGGAAACAACAGACAGGGCCGGACAGGCAGACAGGGCCGGACAGGCAGACAGACGGCCTGGCCTGTACAGCTGATATAGATACACTGCATTTTGGAAAAGTATTCAGACCCTTTTGACTTTTTTTTCTCCCACATTTTGTTACTTTACAGCCTTATTCTAAAATGTATTAAATCTTCACACAATACCGCATAATGACAAAACAAAAACAGGTTTTTTAGAAACTTAAGCAAGTTTATAATTTTTTTTTAAAACATTGAAATATTACATTTACATAAGTATTGTAAATATGAACAGGTCTGTCTGTCTGTTATTATTACTACATAGACCGATAGTATCTGTTATTATTACTACATAGACCGATAGTATCTGTTATTATTACTACATAGACCGATAGTATCTGTTATTATTACTACATAGACCGATAGTATCTGTTATTATTACTACATAGACCGATAGTATCTGTTATTATTACTACATAGACCGATAGTATCTGTTATTATTACTCCATAGACCGATAGTATCTGTTATTATTACTACATAGACCGATAGTATCTGTTATTATTACTACATAGACCGATAGTATCTGTTATTATTACTACATAGACCGATAGTATCTGTTATTATTACTACATAGACCGATAGTATCTGTTATTATTACTACATAGACCGATAGTATCTGGGCTGTTATTATTACTACATATGTTTTGTATTCAGAGCTCCCTTGTTCTATATAATGTTTTATAAACATTAACCTGTGTTAAGAACCTAGGCTTACTCAAAATAGAAAAGTAAGTAAATATCACATTTCAGATTTTTTTAAATGTATGGCAGTCTCAGCTCATATCTTGCAGGCAGATAAATGTCCATTGTGAGGGGCAGGGCGATGGAGGCCCAGGCAGATAAATGTCCATTGTGAGGGGCAGGGCGATGGAGGCCCAGGCAGATAAATGTCCATTGGCGGCGAGGGCAGGGAGGATAAATGTCCATTGTGAGGGGCAGGGCGATGGAGGCCCAGGCAGATAAATGTCCATTGTGAGGGGCAGGGCGATGGAGGCCTAGGAGGATAAATGTCCATGGGGTGAAGGGGGTTATATTTGCTATTCTCTGAGGACCTATGCTTCGAACCCGCTATGGTGCTTGTAGGGGCGTCATGCACCCCAAAAATCGGAGGAGGCACAAAGTCCTAGGTGTGGATGGCTGGGGGGTGGTCTTGAGCGGGGCTGACACCCATACATAAGTTGAAGAATTTTGCATTTTTCAAACAACTGAAACAACTTTTCCTGCAGCCATGTCAAAAATATATTTTTTTAATTCTGTATTTAGTGCAGAAAAACTACAGTGGTTTTTGAGAGAAGTCCTGAAGAGAGAGAGAGAGAGCCAGAGAGGATGAGTAGACATTTAACCTAGTAAGGATTTCTTCAAATTCAAACAAAAAAACATTTAACCAGGCATTCAGTTAAGAACAAATTCTAATTTACAGTAACGGCCTACTGGGGAGAACGACAGATTTTTACCTTGTCAGCTGATGGGATTCGATCCAGCAACCTTCCCGATTACTGGCCCAATCCTCTAACAACTAGGCTTACTTGCCACCCCAATCGTGTGTTATTTGCTATGGTAATTCATTGTATCTCACAGATAGAGTGGACATCACATAAGATTGATTTGGTGAAAGCAGCAACAGAGAATTTTGTGGGGTGTCAGAGATTATAGTATGAACTAACGGGGGTGGTTTGAGAGAAGTGTTTACATCCTTCCAGGCCAACGGCCTGCATGGTGTGTAGGATCTGTTGGGGCCAAAGTAGTGGGTTTGTTGGGGATAGTGGTGTATATTTAGTGTTAGATGGTGGTGCAATTCATTATTTTCCCATTTTTTGTTAAAGAAAAAAATGTGCAATTCACACTCTGACTTGTGAAAGATCGGAAAGTCACATGATGAGAGAGAGAGGGCAAATATTTTTTTTACAAGGTGGTGGGTAGACCCTTTTTTACATTTTTTTTTCTATTGTGTTATTAACTGTATGCTTGTTTATTTCCATGTGTAACTCTGTGTTGTTGTATGTTGTCGAACTGCTTTGCTTTATCTTGGCCAGGTCGCAGTTGTAAATGAGAATTTATTCTCAACTAGTTTACCTGGTTAATTTAAAAATAAAGGGGAAATTAAAATACAATACAAAAAAAAGAAACAGGAAATGACGTGATCAACACAAATCTCACCTCTCGCGAGACTGGCAGTTAACATTTTGAAAACAGGCGGCAGAAAACGACAAGCAGCTCAGCGTAGTCAACAGCAAGTAAGAACAAACGGACAATCGCAATGTATTTTTATGTTATATATATATATTATTTATTTACGAAAAATAAACGATATTGTCAATATTACTTATTTTGTGTGAAACATATAATTTCCCCCAACCTCTTTGGTACTTTTGAGACGTTGTTTTTCCCCCCCTGCCTTGAGTGTCCGTTGGGAGCTTGAGGGAGAGAAACGTTAGCTAGCTAGTTAGCCAGCTATTTATTTTTTAGCTTTTAAAACGGTTAATTATTGGATAATAGAGGACTTTATGTGAGATAGCTATTCTAGCCGAAGAGTACGGGTGAGATATACTTCTGGAATAGTGAAATGGGTCATTTGAAATAAGTTTCACTAACTAAAACTAGAGTTAGATAGGCAACGTCGTTAATATTGTAACTGCTAACGTTACAGCTGCCTGCTGCTGCTACGACGTTGTCTATGGTAGCTAAATACTAGGTAGCTAAATTAAACGTCGAATAGCCACAAACAGTACTGCTTGTTGTTGGATGTTTAACCCAATTTTCCTGTCACATACATCGACTGCTTCCCTTCATTGTAGAATATGTTAGCTAGGCTTATTGTCTTTTTTGTGTGTGCTAACTAGCCAGCTAGTGTAGTTTATACCTGTGTTTGTTTGAATGAACGTTTTTCTTTCTTCAGGAGAGAAAACATGACTGGGGAAAGTGAGTTGGCGATAAAAGAGGCGTTTCAGCGGGCTCAGAAAGGACATAACAACAAGGCTAAACTGGTGGCGAGTCTCAAGAACACGTACAACAAGGTACACACGTCTATAAACACACACAAACACATACCATATAAACACACACAAACACACCTATAAACACACACAAACACATACCATATAAACACACACAAACACACACCATATAAACACACACAAACACACACCATATAAACACACACAAACACATACCATATAAACACATACCATATAAACACACACAAACACACCTATAAACACACACAAACACATACCATATAAACACATACCATATAAACACACACACCATATAAACACACACACCTATAAACACACACAAACACATACCATATAAACACACACAAACACATACCATATAAACACACACAAACACACCTATAAACACACACAAACACATACCATATAAACACATACCATATAAACACACACAAACACACCTATAAACACACACAAACACATACCATATAAACACACACAAACACACACCATATAAACACACACAAACACATACCATATAAACACACACAAACACATACCATATAAACACACACAAACACACCTATAAACACACACAAACACATACCATATAAACACATACCATATAAACACACACACCATATAAACACACACACCTATAAACACACACACACATAAACACACACACCTATAAACACACACACACACACACCATATAAACACACACAAACACATACCATATAAACATACCATAGAAACACACACAAACACATACCATATAAACACACACACCTATAAACACACACAAACACATACCATGTAAACACACACAAACACATACCATGTAAACACACACAAACACATACCATATAAACACACACGTCTATAAACACACACGTCTATAAACACACACAAACACACACGTCTATAAACACACACAAACACATACCATATAAACACACACAATCACATACCATATAAACACACACGCCTACAAACACACACAATCAATCAAATGTATTTATAAATCCCTTTTTACATCAGCCCATGTTAAAGTGCTATACAGAAAACCCAGCCTAAAACCGCAAACAATGCAGATGTAGAAGTGTTGTGGCTCTGAAAAACTCCCTATCTATACACACACACACACACACACACACACACACACGTACTGTTCAACAAGGTGGACACAGTGACACACACATGTTTATACCACTGTTTCTGTTAATCCTCTTTCTGTTACCAGTAATAGAACAACCATCCTTACCCAACCTGTTTCCTGTGTTGCCCGTCTGTCCTGTCTCTAGTTGGACGACAAGACATTATTCCACGAGGAGTTTGTCCAGTACCTGAAACATGCCATGATCGTGTACAAGAGAGAACCGGCTGTGGAAAACGTTATAGAGTTCGTCTCCAAATTCTCCACCAGCTTCCATACGTCTTCCACCGAGGGAGGAGAGGAGGAAGAGGAGGAGGATGAAGAAGAGGACGAGAACCCCTTCCTCAGTTATATGTTCAACTTCCTGTTGGAGGTACTACAACTCTGCGTGTCCCAAACTATCTCATATGTACTGCATTGCTTTTAACCAGGGCCCAATGGTAGTAGGCTAGGGCGGTATAACGTATACCTGGTTTTTCAATACCGTTAAAACAATTTAAAAAAAATCTTTATACATTTGAATATTTTGTAGGTACTTTTTTTTTTAAAGTAAATATCTACAGTTGACTTTGTGAAATACGTTTAGGAGATATAGAGATATACAGATCCCATTGTTCATTTCACCTGTCACCGTAACGTTTTCATTATGAAGCTGTAGTCCTCAGTCACCTGCTTGTTTACAAGCACACGATGAGGAAGAGACCTGAGCCTTGTGAGTCACTGTTGTTTAGCACGTGGAAAGGTGGCTACAGTATGGAATTCACAACTAAATGTTTACTAGCTAAATATTGTCTAACGTGTGCTAAATGCTCTAGAGTTGTGCGTCTGTTTTGCTAACTTAGTAGCTAGTAAACTAGCTAAACCCCCCCCACCCACAGACTGTATGATTTTTAGCCGTCTTATGCCACGATTTTGCCATCCCAGACAGAAATTCCAAGTGACGAGCAAATTCATAAGTCATAAATGATTGTCTGGGCGGTCTTGGCTCCTCGTTCAGTGAGACAGGGTCCAGGGCTGCTGGTTCAGTGAGACAGGGTCCAGGTCTGCTGGTTCAGTACCACTACATCTTGGCTGGTTCAGTGAGACAGGGTCCAGGTCTGCTGGTTCAGTGAGACAGGGTCCAGGTCTGCTGGTTCAGTGAGACAGGGTCCAGGTCTGCTGGTTCAGTACCACTATGTCTTGGCTCCTCGTTCAGTGAGACAGGGTCCAGGTCTGCTTGTTCAGTGAGACAGGGTCTAGGTCTGCTGGTTCAGTACCACTATGTCTTGGCTCCTCGTTCAGTGAGACAGGGTCCAGGTCTGCTGGTTCAGTGAGACAGGGTCCAGGTCTGCTGGTTCAGTGAGACAGGGTCCAGGTCTGCTGGTTCAGTGTGACAGGGTCCAGGTCTGCTGGTTCAGTGTGACAGGGTCTAGGTCTGCTGGTTCAGTGTGACAGGGTCCAGGTCTGCTGGTTCAGTGAGACAGGGTCCAGGTCTGCTGGTTCAGTACCACTACGTCTTGGCTCCTCGTTCAGTGAGACAGGGTCCAGGTCTGCTGGTTCAGTGTGACAGGGTCCAGGTCTGCTGGTTCAGTGAGACAGGGTCCAGGTCTGCTGGTTCAGTACCACTACGTCTTGGCTGGTACAGTGAGACAGGGTCCAGGTCTGCTGGTTCAGTGAGACAGGGTCCAGGTCTGCTGGTTCAGTACCACTACGTCTTGGCTCCTCGTTCAGTGAGACAGGGTCCAGGTCTGCTGGTTCAGTACCACTACGTCTTGGCTCCTCGCTCAGTGAGACAGGGTCCAGGTCTGCTGGTTCAGTACCACTACGTCTTGGCTCCTCGTTCAGTGAGACAGGGTCCAGGTCTGCTGGTTCAGTACCACTACATCTTGGCTCCTCGTTCAGTGAGACAGGGTCTAGGTCTGCTGGTTCAGTACCACTACGTCTTGGCTGGTTCAGTGAGACAGGGTCCAGGTCTGCTGGTTCGGTGAGACAGGGTCCAGGTCTGCTGGTTCAGTACCACTACGTCTTGGCTCCTCGTTCAGTGAGACAGGGTCCAGGTCTGCTGGTTCAGTACCACTACGTCTTGGCTCCTCGTTCAGTGAGACAGGGTCCAGGGCTGCTGGTTCAGTGAGACAGGGTCCAGGTCTGCTGGTTCAGTACCACTACGTCTTGGCTCCTCGTTCAGTGAGACAGGGTCCAGGTCTGCTGGTTCAGTACCACTACGTCTTGGCTCCTCGTTCAGTGAGACAGGGTCTAGGTCTGCTGGTTCAGTACCACTACGTCTTGGCTCCTCGTTCAGTGAGACAGGGTCCAGGTCTGCTGGTTCAGTGAGACAGGGTCCAGGTCTGCTGGTTCAGTGAGACAGGGTCTAGGTCTGCTGGTTCAGTACCACTACGTCTTGGCTCCTCGTTCAGTGAGACAGGGTCCAGGTCTGCTGGTTCAGTACCACTACGTCTTGGCTCCTCGTTCAGTGAGACAGGGTCCAGGTCTGCTGGTTCAGTACCACTACGTCTTGGCTCCTCGTTCAGTGAGACAGGGTCCAGGGCTGCTGGTTCAGTACCACTATGTCTTGGCTCCTCGTTCAGTGAGACAGGGTCCAGGGCTGCTGGTTCAGTACCACTACATGTGGTCGTAGGCTCCGACAAAAGTTCTGTCAGTGTCAGATTTGTTTTGCTTTGATTTGTGTAGTGTGGCTGGTATTACGAGCCGATCCTGATGACTGACCAATAGGAACACTTCGGTATGAACACAACAATACCTATGACAGTACAGGAACTGTAATGCCATTTATTGGGAATAGTCAGATTAAAATAATCGTTTGATTTTTAAAACGTTTACATGCTGTGCAAGAAGAACGATTTCCCTAATAATCTTGACAAATCAGTCTTACCTGATGGGATTTTAATAAATGCACAAAATCACCAATCATAATAAATCTTTTAGCACAGAGACCATGTTATTTTGGGGGAAGCCAATTTGATTCTGGGTTTGGACATATGAAGTTTATTTGTTTTGAAAACGGTACATACTTTCAGTTTTTCCCCTAAGTCGCGCATGAGCATAGAGAGGGGCTTGTGCTGTTGGCGCTGGCACATACTTAGGTCAGACACACGGCTGCTGTCGACGCAGCCCGCGGCGGCTGAGGTCAGACGGACTGCCGCTGTCGACGCAGCCCGCGGCGGCTGAGGTCAGACGGACCGCGGCTGATGTAGCCTCGCAAGCCAATCGCGCAATGTGACGACAGAACTGAAGCAAATCGATCATTCTGGACAGGTTGATATCTAGATTTATTTAGGTAACATCCGCGCAGTGTGACGTGATAATGGTAAAATATGTCCAGTCTGTAAAAGGCCTTTGCTGGTTAGCTTCTTGTGATCCGGCTTGTCTTGGTAACAGCAAGAGAGTCCCCTCCTGGAAAAGATCCCTGCTGTCTTAATATTTGTTTTGTACGTGCAGAAAACTGAGTAGAATTTGAGTTATTTGTATAACTTTATGAGCTGGGATGTCTGTCCAGGCAAATAGTTTGTCAGAGACTGTTTAGAATCGTTAGCATTTAGCTAGCATTCACTATGGGATTTTACATGTTCTCTTTAGCATTGCTAACCTTTGGATTGAAAATTGGTGTGTTCAGTGCCAGTGTTAGCGAATATCCCATGATGGCATAAGGTCGGTAGAACTATCTGCATACTGCTCAAGACTATATGTTAGTACTTACCCTTTTTAGTGGATAGGATGCCGTTTGGGACACAGACAGCCTCTCACACTTTCTGATATAAAACAGGACCAGACAGGACCAGACAGTATCTGATATAAAACAGGACCAGACAGTATCTGATATAAAACAGGACCAGACAGGACCAGACAGTATCTGATATAAAACAGGACCAGACAGGACCAGACAGTATCTGATATAAAACAGGACCAGACAGTATCTGATATAAAACAGGACCAGACAGGACCAGACAGTATCTGATATAAAACAGGACCAGACAGGACCAGACAGTATCTGATATAAAACAGGACCAGACAGGACCAGACAGTATCTGATATAAAACAGGACCAGACAGTATCTGATATAAAACAGGACCAGACAGTATCTGATATAAAACAGGACCAGACAGTATCTGATATAAAGCAGGACCAGACAGGACCAGACAGTATCTGATATAAAACAGGACCAGACAGGACCAGACAGTATCTGATATAAAACAGGACCAGACAGTATCTGATATAAAACGGGACCAGACAGTATCTGATATAAAACAGGACCAGACAGTATCTGATATAAAACAGGACCAGACAGTATCTGATATAAAACGGGACCAGACAGTATCTGATATAAAACAGGACCAGACAGGACCAGACAGTATCTGATATAAAACAGGACCAGACAGGACCAGACAGTATCTGATATAAACAGGACCAGACAGGACCAGACAGTATCTGATATAAAACAGGACCAGACAGTATCTGATATAAAACAGGACCAGACAGTATCTGATATAAAACAGGACCAGACAGTATCTGATATAAAACGGGACCAGACAGTATCTGATATAAAACAGGACCAGACAGTATCTGATATAAAACAGGACCAGACAGTATCTGATATAAAACAGGACCAGACAGGACCAGACAGTATCTGATATAAAACAGGACCAGACAGGACCAGACAGTATCTGATGTAAAACAGGACCAGACAGTATCTGATATAAAACAGGGCCAGACAGTATCTGATGTAAAACAGGACCAGAGAGGACCAGACAGTATCTGATATCAAACAGGACCAGACAGGACCAGACAGTATCTGATATAAAACAGGACCAGACAGTATCTGATATAAAACAGGACCAGACAGGACCAGACAGTATCTGATATAAAACAGGACCAGACAGTATCTGATATAAACAGGACCAGACAGGACCAGACAGTTTCTGATATAAAACAGGACCAGACAGTATCTGATATAAAACAGGACCAGACAGTATCTGATATAAAACAGGACCAGACAGTATCTGATATAAAGCAGGACCAGACAGGACCAGACAGTATCTGATATAAAGCAGGACCAGACAGGACCAGACAGTATCTGATATAAAACAGGACCAGACAGTATCTGATATAAACAGGACCAGACAGGACCAGACAGTTTCTGATATAAAACAGGACCAGACAGTATCTGATATAAAACAGGACCAGACAGTATCTGATATAAAACAGGACCAGACAGGACCAGACAGTATCTGATATAAAACGGGACCAGACAGTATCTGATATAAAACAGGACCAGACAGTATCTGATATAAAACAGGACCAGACAGTATCTGATATAAAACAGGACCAGACAGGACCAGACAGTATCTGATATAAAACAGGACCAGACAGTATCTGATATAAAACAGGACCAGACAGGACCAGACAGTATCTGATATAAAACAGGACCAGACAGGACCAAACAGTATCTGATATTAAACAGGACCTGACAGGACCAGACAGTATCTGATATAAAACAGGACCAGACAGTATCTGATATAAAACAGGACCAGACAGGACCAGACAGTATCTGATATAAAACAGGACCAGACAGTATCTGATATTAAACAGGACCTGACAGGACCAGACAGTATCTGATATAAAACAGGACCAGACTGATCAGGACATCTACGATGTCAGTAAGTCAAGGTATTGATGCTTCTTCTTCGCTGCTAACCCAAGTGTCTTTCTCCCCCCTCCCTCCCTCCCTCCCTCCCTCCCTCCCTCCCTCCCTCCCTCCCTCCCTCCCTCCCTCCCTCAGTCCCACAAGGCCAACAGCCACGCGGTCAGGTTCCGTGTGTGTCAGCTGATCAACAAGTTGCTAGGCGGCATGGCGGAGAACGCCCAGATCGACGACGACCTGTTTGACGGTATCCACCAGGCCATGTTGGTCAGAGTCACAGACAAGTTCCCCAACGTCAGGATCCAGGCCTCTCTGGCCATGGCTAGACTACAGGAACCACAGAACCAACAATGTCCCACTGTGAACGGTACTGATGTTACTACCTCACACTGTCTGGATCCAGAACTCTCTGGGTCACGACTAGACTACAGAATCCACAGAACCATCAATGTTAAAGGTCCAGGTCACCTACACACAACTCTCCCTCACTCCCTCTCTCCCTCCCTCTCTCTCTTCCTCTCTCTGTCTCTCTCTCTCTCCTCTCGTCCAGCCTATCTGTTGATCTTGGAGAATGATTCCAACCCGGAGGTTCGTCGAGCCGTTCTGTCCTGCATCGCCCCTTCCTCTCTCACCCTCCCCAAGATACTGAAACGCACCAGGGACGTTAAGGAGAGTGTCCGCAAGCTGGCTTACCAGGTACACACACACACACACACTCTCTCTAAACTGGCCTTAGAGACCTGAACCCAGCTTAAACACACACTCTCTCTAAACTGGCCTTAGAGACCTGAACCCAGCTTAAACACACACTCTCTCTAAACTGGCCTTAGAGACCTGAACCCAGCTTAAACACACACTCTAAACTGGCCTTAGAGACCTGAACCCAGCTTAAACACACACTAAACTGGCCTTAGAGACCTGAACCCAGCTAAAACACACACTCTAAACTGGCCTTAGAGACCTGAACCCAGCTTAAACACACACTCTAAACTGGCCTTAGAGACCTGAACCCAGCTTAAACACACACTCTCTCTAAACTGGCCTTAGAGACCTGAACCCAGCTTAAACACACACTCTAAACTGGCCTTAGAGACCTGAACCCAGCTTAAACACACACTCTCTCTAAACTGGCCTTAGAGACCTGAACCCAGCTTAAACACACACTAAACTGGCCTTAGAGACCTGAACCCAGCTTAAACACACACTAAACTGGCCTTAGAGACCTGAACCCAGCTAAAACACACACTAAACTGGCCTTACAGACCTGAACCCAGCTTAAACACACACTAAACTGGCCTTACAGACCTGAACCCAGCTAAAACACACACTAAACTGGCCTTACAGACCTGAACCCAGCTAAAACACACACTAAACTGGCCTTACTGAACCCAGCTAAAACACACACTAAACTGGCTTTACAGACCTGAACCCAGCTAAACACACACTAAACTGGCCTTACAGACCTGATCCCAGTTTAAAACACACACTAAACTGGCCTTAGAGACCTGAACCCAGCTAAAACACACACTAAACTGGCCTTAGAGACCTGAACCCAGCTAAACACACACTAAACTGGCTTTACAGACCTGAACCCAGCTAAAACACACACTAAACTGGCCTTGCAGACCTGAACCCAGCTAAACACACACTAAACTGACCTTAGAGACCTGAACCCAGCTAAAACACACACTAAACTGGCCTTAGAGACCTGAACCCAGCTAAAACACACACTAAACTGGCCTTACTTAACCCAGCTAAAACACACACTAAACTGGCTTTACAGACCTGAACCCAGCTAAACACACACTAAACTGGCCTTACAGACCTGATCCCAGTTTAAAACACACACTAAACTGGCCTTAGAGACCTGAACCCAGCTAAAACACACACTAAACTGGCCTTAGAGACCTGAACCCAGCTAAAACACACACTAAACTGGCCTTAGAGACCTGAACCCAGCTAAAACACACACTAAACTGGCCTTAGAGACCTGAACCCAGCTAAAACACACACTAAACTGGCCTTAGAGACCTGAACCCAGCTAAACACACACTAAACTGGCTTTACAGACCTGAACCCAGCTAAAACACACACTAAACTGGCCTTACAGACCTGAACCCAGCTAAAACACACACTAAACTGGCCTTAGAGACCTGAACCCAGCTTAAACACACACTAAACTGGCCTTACAGACCTGATCCCAGTTTAAATGTAAAGTTGTTAATGACTGTGTGTGTTTCAGGTTCTGGCAGACAAGGTCCACATCAGAGCTCTGAGTATCGCCCAGAGAGTCAGTCTGCTGCAGCAGGGTCTCCACGATACCGCAGGTAAACACACACACTGTCACTCTGGCTGCAACTCTGTGTGTGTGTGTGTGTGTGTGTGTGGGGGGGGGCTGCAACTCTGTGTGTGTGGGGGGGGGGGCTGCAACTCTGTGTGTGTGTGGGGGGGGGGCTGCAACTCTGTGTGGGGGGGCTGCAACTCTGTGTGGGGGGGCTGCAACTCTGTGTGGGGGGGGCTGCAACTCTGTGTGGGGGGGCTGCAACTCTGTGTGGGGGGGGCTGCAACTCTGTGTGGGGGGGGCTGCAACTCTGGGTGGGGGGGCTGCAACTGTGTGTGTGTGTGTGTGTGTGTGTGTGTGTGTGTGTGTGTGTGTGTGTGTGTGTGTCAGTGTTTCCGCTGCAATCATTTGGCTGTGGCGCTGCACAGCAGCAAAATCATTGCGTCCACGCAAAAAAAAAAATGATGGACCATGAAATAATATTTCTTCCCGAGGCGCACATTGAAGGTGCTAGAACGTTCCATGTACTGTTCCTCTGCAAACTAAAGGACTAATGAATAGAACAACTTGACAAGCCCGTAGAATAGATGATCTGTTTCCCTCGTCGGTTCGTTGATCTGTTTACCTCGTCGGCTTGTTGATCTGTTTACCTTGTCGGTTCGTTGATCTGTTTACCTCGTCGGCTTGTTGATCTGTTTACCTCGTCGCTAGTTGATCTGTTTACCTCGTCGGCTCGTTGATCTGTTTACCTCGTCGGCTCGTTGATCTGTTTACCTCGTCGGTTCGTTGATCTGTTTACCTCGTCGGCTTGTTGATCTGTTTACCTCGTCGGTTTGTTGATCTGTTTACCTTGTCGGTTTGTTGATCTGTTTACCTTGTCGGCTTGTTGATCTGTTTACCTCGTCGGTTCGTTGATCTGTTTACCTCGTCGGTTTGTTGATCTGTTTACCTTGTCGGCTTGTTGATCTGTTTACCTCGTCGGTTCGTTGATCTGTTTACCTCGTCGGTTTGTTGATCTGTTTACCTTGTCGGCTTGTTGATCTGTTTACCTCGTCGGCTCGTTGATCTGTTTACCTCGTCGGTTCGTTGATCTGTTTACCTTGTCGGTTCGTTGATCTGTTTACCTCGTCGGCTTGTTGATCTGTTTACATCGTCGGCTTGTTGATCTGTTTACCTTGTCGGCTTGTTGATCTGTTTACATTGTCGATCTGTTTACCTCGTCGGCTCGTTGATCTGTTTACCTCGTTGATCTGTTTACCTCGTCGGCTCGTTGATCTGTTTACCTCGTCGCTAGTTGATCTGTTTACCTCGTCGGCTCGTTGATCTGTTTACCTCGTCGCTAGTTGATCTGTTTACCTCGTCGGCTCGTCGATCTGTTTACCTCGTCGGCTCGCATTGACAGGCACAAGCGGTCTTTCAATCATGCAGTCGCAAGATATATACAGTGCCTTCGGAAAGTATTCAGACCTCTTGACCGTTTCCCCGTTTTTGTTACGTTACAGCCTTATTCTAAAATTGATTGAAACATTTTTTTCTTATCAATACATAGAGTACCTCATAATGACAAAGCAAAAAACAGGTTTAGACATTTTTTCACAATTATATAAAAAAAGAAATACCTTATTTACATAAGTATTCAGACACTTTGCTATGAGACTTGAAATTGAACTCAGGTGCTTCCTGTTTCCATTGATCATCCTTGAGATGTTTCTACAACTTGATTGGAGTCCACCTGTGGTCAATTCAATTGATTGGACATGATTTGGAAAGGCACACACCTGTCTATATAAGGTCCCACAGTTGACAGTGCATGTCAGAGCAAAAACCAAGCCATGAGGTCGAAGGAATTGTCTGTAGAGCCCCGAGACAGGATTGTGTCGAGGCCGTCATTGTAAATAACAATTTGTTCTTAACTGACTTGCCTAGTTAAATAAAGGTTAAATAAATAAAAAACAGGTAGGGGGAGGGACCCCCTCTTGAACCCAACCCCTCCCCCCTGCTATAAATATGTTGGTGTGTGTCTCTGTGTTGTAGAATCAGTGAGGGAAGTGGTGCAGGTCCGTCTCCTCCCAGCCTGGCTGAATCTTCTCCAAGGTGATGTGTTGGAGCTGTTACACAAACTGGATGTAGAGAACTGCTCTCAGACCGCCCTGGACACACTGACCGCTCTGTTCACACACACACCTCAGGACCAGCTGCTGGACCACTGCCTTCAGCTGGACAACAGGTACACACACACACACACTGACCGCTCTGTTCACACACACACCTCAGGACCAGCTGCTGGACCACTGCCTTCAGCTGGACAACAGGTACACACACACACACACTGACCGCTCTGTTCACACACACACCTCAGGACCAGCTGCTGGACCACTGCCTTCAGCTGGACAACAGGTACACACACACACACACACACACACACACACTGACCGCTCTGTTCACACACACACCTCAGGACAAGCTGCTGGACCACTGCCTTCAGCTGGACAACAGGTACACACACACACACTGACCGCTCTGTTCACACACACACCTCAGGACAAGCTGCGGGACCACTGCCTTCAGCTGGACAACAGGTACACACACACACACTGACCGCTCTGTTCACACACACACCTCAGGACCAGCTGCTGGACCACTGCCTTCAGCTGGACAACAGGTACACACACACACACACACACACACACTGACCGCTCTGTTCACACACACACCTCAGGACAAGCTGCTGGACCACTGCCTTCAGCTGGACAACAGGTACACACACACACACACACACACACACACACACACACCGTCCTTCTCTCTCACTCACACAAATACTGACCACACACGCTTGCTGTCTGGCTGACTCTCACACACACTGACTAACTGACCGCCCAGCTCTCTCTCTGTCTCTCTCTCTGTCTCTCTCTCTGTCTCTCTCTCTGTCTCTCTCTCTGTCTCTCTCTTTGTCTCTCTCTTTGTCTCTCTCTCTGTCTCTCTCTCTGTCTCTCTCTCTCTCTCTCTCTTTGTCTCTCTCTTTGTCTCTCTCTCTCTCTTTGTCTCTCTGTCTGTTTCTGTCTGTCTCTCTCTCTCTCTCTGTCTGTCTGTCTCTCTCTCTGTCTGTCTGTCTCTGTCTGTCTGTCTGTCTGTCTGTCTCTGTCTGTCTCTCTCTGTCTCTCTCTCTGTCTCTCTGTCTCACTCTCTCACTCACACAAATACTGACCACCCCCCCTGCTCACTCACTGACTGACTGACTGACTGTGTCTCTGTGTAGGATGCTGGTCCCAGCTGGGTCTCTGTCCTGTGAGAGTGTGTTGTACTGGAGAGCTCTGTGTCTCTCTGTCTCTCTCTGTCTCTGACTGACTGTGTCTCTGTAGGATGCTGGTCCCGGCTGGGTCTCTGTCCTGTGAGAGTGTGTTGTACTGGAGAGCTCTGTGTCTCTCTGTCTCTCTCTCTGTCTCTCTGTCTCTCTCTGTCTCTGACTGACTGTGTCTCTGTAGGATGCTGGTCCCGGCTGGGTCTCTGTCCTGTGAGAGTGTGTTGTACTGGAGAGCTCTGTGTCTCTCTGTCTCTCTCTGTCTCTCTCTGTCTCTGACTGACTGTGTCTCTGTAGGATGCTGGTCCCGGCTGGGTCTCTGTCCTGTGAGAGTGTGTTGTACTGGAGAGCTCTGTGTCTCTCTGTCTCTCTCTGTCTCTCTCTGTCTCTGACTGACTGTGTCTCTGTGTAGGATGCTGGTCCCAGCTGGGTCTCTGTCCTGTGAGAGTGTGTTGTACTGGAGAGCTCTGTGTCTCTCTGTCTCTCTCTCTGTCTCTCTCTGTCTCTGACTGACTGTGTCTCTGTAGGATGCTGGTCCCGGCTGGGTCTCTGTCCTGTGAGAGTGTGTTGTACTGGAGAGCTCTGTGTCTCTCTGTCTCTCTCTGTCTCTCTCTGTCTCTGACTGACTGTGTCTCTGTGTAGGATGCTGGTCCCAGCTGGGTCTCTGTCCTGTGAGAGTGTGTTGTACTGGAGAGCTCTGTGTCTCTCTCTCTGTCTCTCTCTGTCTCTCTCTGTCTCTCTCTGTCTCTCTCTGTCTCTGACTGACTGTGTCTCTGTAGGATGCTGGTCCCGGCTGGGTCTCTGTCCTGTGAGAGTGTGTTGTACTGGAGAGCTCTGTGTGAGTTCATTAAGACTAAAGGGGACGAAGGAGAGGAGATGTTGGAGAAGCTGCTGCCAGAGGCTGCTGTCTTCGCTGAATACCTCTACGGGTAAGACCCCCACTACATCCCATACATCACCCTGACTACGGGTTAGACCCCCACTACATCACCCTGACTACGGGTTAGACCCCCACTACATCACCCTGACTACGGGTTAGACCCCCACTACATCCCATACATCACCCTGACTACGGGTTAGACCCCCACTACATCACCCTGACTACGGGTAAGACCCCCACTACATCCCATACATCACCCTGACTACGGGTAAGACCCCCACTACATCCCATACATCACCCTGACTACGGGTAAGACCCCCACTACATCCCATACATCACCCTGACTACGGGTAAGACCCCCACTACATCCCATACATCACCCTGACTACGGGTAAGACCCCCACTACATCACCCTGACTACGGGTAAGACCCCCACTACATCACCCTGACTACGGGTAAGACCCCCACTACATCACCCTGACTATGGGTAAGACCCCCACTACATCCCATACATCACCCTGACTACGGGTAAGACCCCCACTACATCACCCTGACTACGGGTAAGACCCCCACTACATCACCCTGACTACAGGTAAGACCCCCACTACATCACCCTGACTACGGGTAAGACCCCCACTACATCACCCTGACTACGGGTAAGACCCCCACTACATCACCCTGACTACGGGTAAGACCCCCACTACATCGCCCTGACTATGGGTAAGACCCCCACTACATCCCATACATCACCCTGACTACGGGTAAGACCCCCACTACATCCCATACATCACCCTGACTACGGGTAAGACCCCCACTAGATCACCCTGACTACAGGTAAGACCCCCACTACATCACCCTGACTATGGGTAAGACCCCCACTACATCCCATACATCACCCTGACTACGGGTAAGACCCCCACTACATCCCATACATCACCCTGACTACGGGTAAGACCCCCACCTACATCCCATACATCACCCTGACTACGGGTAAGACCACCACCTACATCCCATACATCACCCTGACTACGGGTAAGACCCCCACTACATCCCATACATCACCCTGACTACGGGTAAGACCCCCACTACATCACCCTGACTACGGGTAAGACCCCCACTACATCACCCTGACTACGGGTAAGACCCCCACTACATCCCATACATCACCCTGACTACGGGTAAGACCCCCACTACATCCCATACATCACCCTGACTACGGGTAAGACCCCCACTACATCACCCTGACTACGGGTAAGACCCCCACTACATCACCCTGACTACGGGTAAGACCCCCACTACATCCCATACATCACCCTGACTACGGGTAAGACCCCCACTACATCCCATACATCACCCTGACTACGGGTAAGACCCCCACTACATCCCATACATCACCCTGACTACGGGTAAGACCCCCACTACATCCCATACATCACCCTGACTACGGGTAAGACCCCCACTACATCCCATACATCACCCTGACTACGGGTAAGACCCCCACTACATCCCATACATCACCCTGACTACGGGTAAGACCCCCACTACATCGCCCTGACTACGGGTAAGACCCCCACTACATCACCCTGACTACGGGTAAGACCCCCACTACATCACCCTGACTACGGGTAAGACCCCCACTACATCACCCTGACTACGGGTAAGACCCCCACTACATCACCCTGACTACGGGTAAGACCCCCACTACATGGGACAGGCTGTGGGTATTAGAGGAGAGGTTTGGGAAACACTGACTCAAAGTCCATCATCGCTCTATAGGACCAGTATTTTAAAGACCAGTCCCAGTGATATCTAGACTGGAAGCGTGTAGGTGGACTAGAGATGTTAGGCTCAGTAGACTGGAAGCGTGTAGGTGGACTAGAGATGTTAGGCTCAGTAGACTGGAAGCGTGTAGGTGGACTATAGAGATGTTAGGCTCAGTAGACTGGAAGCGTGTAGGTGGACTAGAGATGTTAGGCTCAGTAGACTGGAAGCGTGTAGGTGGACTATAGAGATGTTAGGCTCAGTAGACTGGAAGCGTGTAGGTGGACTAGAGATGTTAGTCTCAGTAGACTGGAAGCGTGTAGGTGGACTAGAGATGTTAGGCTCAGTAGACTGGAAGCGTGTAGGTGGACTATAGAGATGTTAGGCTCAGTAGACTGGAAGCGTGTAGGTGGACTAGAGATGTTAGGCTCAGTAGACTGGAAGCGTGTAGGTGGACTAGAGAGATGTTAGGCTCAGTAGACTGGAAGCGTGTAGGTGGACTATAGAGATGTTAGGCTCAGTAGACTGGAAGCGTGTAGGTGGACTAGAGATGTTAGGCTCAGTAGACTGGAAGCGTGTAGGTGGACTAGAGATGTTAGGCTCAGTAGACTGGAAGCGTGTAGGTGGACTATAGAGATGTTAGGCTCAGTAGACTGGAAGCGTGTAGGTGGACTAGAGATGTTAGGCTCAGTAGACTGGAAGCGTGTAGGTGGACTATAGAGATGTTAGGCTCAGTAGACTGGAAGCGTGTAGGTGGACTAGAGATGTTAGGCTCAGTAGACTGGAAGCGTGTAGGTGGACTATAGAGATGTTAGGCTCAGTAGACTGGAAGCGTGTAGGTGGACTAGAGAGATGTTAGGCTCAGTAGACTGGAAGCGTGTAGGTGGACTAGAGAGATGTTAGGCTCAGTAGACTGGAAGCGTGTAGGTGGACTAGAGATGTTAGGCTCAGTAGACTGGAAGCGTGTAGGTGGACTATAGAGATGTTAGGCTCAGTAGACTGGAAGCGTGTAGGTGGACTAGCGAGATGTTAGGCTCAGTAGACTGGAAGCGTGTAGGTGGACTAGAGATGTTAGGCTCAGTAGACTGGAAGCGTGTAGGTGGACTATAGAGATGTTAGGCTCAGTAGACTGGAAGCGTGTAGGTGGACTAGAGATGTTAGGCTCAGTAGACTGGAAGCGTGTAGGTGGACTAGAGATGTTAGGCTCAGTAGACTGGAAGCGTGTAGGTGGACTATAGAGATGTTAGGCTCAGTAGACTGGAAGCGTGTAGGTGGACTAGAGATGTTAGGCTCAGTAGACTGGAAGCGTGTAGGTGGACTATAGAGATGTTAGGCTCAGTAGACTGGAAGCGTGTAGGTGGACTATAGAGATGTTAGGCTCAGTAGACTGGAAGCGTGTAGGTGGACTAGAGATGTTAGGCTCAGTAGACTGGAAGCGTGTAGGTGGACTAGAGATGTTAGGCTCAGTAGACTGGAAGCGTGTAGGTGGACTATAGAGATGTTAGGCTCAGTAGACTGGAAGCGTGTAGGTGGACTATAGAGATGTTAGGCTCAGTAGACTGGAAGCGTGTAGGTGGACTAGAGATGTTAGGCTCAGTTGTAACAGTTTGTGAATACAGTCCCATTGTCTCTTGTCTGTTCTCTCTAGATATGTGAAGGGCCTGCCAGTGCTGTCTGCAAACCAGAGAAGCATTATTACTAGGTTTGTCCAGGCAGTGTAGTAGTGTTATTACCATGTTATAACTGATGTATACCTACATTATTAACATGTTATAACAGGTATATGAAGGCAGTGTAATAGTGTTAACATGTTATAACTGATGTATACCTACATTATTAACATGTTATAACAGGTATATGAAGGCAGTGTACTAGTGTTGACGTGTTATAACTGATGTATACCTACATTAACATGTTATAACAGGTATATGAAGGTAGTTTAGTGTTAACATGTTATAACTGATGTATACCTACATTAACATGTTATAACAGGTATATGAAGGCAGTGTAGTAGTGTTATTAACATGTTATAACTGATATATACCTACATTAACATATAACAGGTATATGAAGGCAGTGTAGTAGTGTTATTACCATGTTATAACTGATGTATTTTTTTGTACATTCCATGTATAACTGATATTTAACTATGTAGTGGTGGATTTGGCTATTTCAACCACACCCGTTGCTAACAGGTGTATAAAATCGAGCACACCGCCATGCAATCTCCATAGACAAACATTGGCAGTAGAATGGCCCGTACTGAAGAGCTCAGTGACTTTCAACGTGACACTGTCATAGGATGCCACTTTTCCAATAAGTCACTTCGTCAACTTTCTGCCCTGCTAGAGCTGCCCCCGGTCAACTGTAAGTGCTGTTATTGTGAAGTGGAAACATCTAGGAGCAACAACGGCTCAACCGCGAGGTGGTAGGCCACACATGCTCACAGAACGGGAACAATTGAGTGCTGAAGCGCGTAAAAATCGTCTGTCCTCGGTTACAACACTTACTACCGAGTTGCTTCCAGAGGCTGTTTGGAACATCAGCACAAGAACTGTTAGTTGGGAGCTTCGTGAAATGGGTTTCCGTGGCCGAGCTGCCGCACACAAGCCTAAGATCACCATGTGCAACGCCAAGCGCCATTGGATTCTGGAGCCGTGGAAACACGTTCTCTGGAATGATTTAATCACGCTTCACCATCTTGGACGAATCTGGGTTTGGCGGATGCCAGGAGAGAAAGCTACCTGCCCGAATGCGTAGTGACAACTGTAAAGTTTGGTGGAGGAGGAATAATGGTCTCGGGCGGTTTTTCATGGTTCGGGCCCCTTAGTTCCAGTGAAGGGAAATCTTATCGCTACAGCATACGATGACATTCTAGAGGATTCTGTGCTCGGTGGCAACAGTTTAGGGGGAAAGGCCCTTTCCTGTTTCAGCATGACAATGCCCCTGAGGACAAATCGAGGCCCATACAGAGATGGTTTGTAAACATCGGTGTGGAAGAACTTAACTGCACAGAGCCCTGACCTCAACCCCATCAAACACCTTTGGGATGAATTGGAAAGCCTCTTGCGAGCCAGGACCTAATCGCCCCAACATCAGGGCACCGACATCAGGGCCCCGACATCAAAGCCTCCTGCGAGCCAGGACCTAATCGCCCCAACATCAGGGCACCGACATCAGGGCCTCAAAGCCTCCTGCGAGCCAGGGCCTAGTCGCCCCAACATCAAAGCCTCCTGCGAGCCAAGGCCTAGTCGCCCCGACATCAGCGCCCGTTTGGAATGAGATGTTGGATGAGCAGTTGTCCCCGTACCTTTTGGTCATGTAGTGTTTATAACATGTAGATATGTAAAGGTAGCCTGGGTGCCAGTCAGTTTGTACTCTCTTGCCAACTCATTTTTCATGACATGACATGACAGTGAGTGTGAAGTGTGTAACTATTATTACTGTGTAATACCAGGTATATGAAGTGTTATAACTTATTAATGTTTAATACCAGGTATATGAAGTGTTGTAACTAGTATTGTGTAATACCAGGTATATGACGTGTTATAACTTATTACTGTGTAATACCAGGTAAATGAAGTGTTATAACTATTATTACTGTGTAATACCAGGTATGTGAAGTGTTATAACTATTATTACTGTGTAATACCAGGTATATGACGTGTTATAACTTATTACTGTGTAATACCAGGTATGTGAAGTGTTATAACCATTATTGCTGTGTTATAACTATTATTACTGTGTAATACCAGGTATGTGAAGTGCGTCCCGGCGCTGTCTGAAGAACAGAAAGGAGACTTTGCTCAGCTGGAGCTGGTGATGACTAAAGAGTTCATCTCTCAACAACTCATCCACCTCACGGGCTGTCTGGATACCAATGAAGAGGGAGGAAGGTAGGAGGAGGAGGGGGTGGGGTGGGTGGGAGGTGGGAGGTGGGAGGAGGAGGAGGGGATGAGGGAGGAAGGTAGGAGGAGGGGATGAGGGGGGATGGGAGGAGGAGGGGATGACTAAAGAGTTCATCTCTCAACAACTCATCCATCTCACGGGCTGTCTGGATACCAATGAAGAGGGAGGAAGGTGAGAGGAGAGGTGGTGGGGGGAGGTGGGGGAGGAGGGGATGGGTGAGAGGTGGGGGGGAGGAGTAAGTGATGGGTGGTGTTTGAGGGAGGTCATGTAGCCATCAGTGGTTGAGTTCCTGCCTGACGACATTACAGACGCCTGGATATTTACCCACATCACCTGACCACATCACCTAGTAACATATCACCTAACCACATCACCTAGTAACATATCAACTAACCACATCACCTGATCTAGTAACATATCAACTAACCACATCACCTAGTAACATATCAACTAACCGTCACCTAGTAACATATCAACTAACCACATCACCTAACCACGTCACCTAGTAACATATCAACTAACCACATCACCTAACCACATCACCTAGTAACACATCAACTAACCACATCACCTAGTAACACATCAACTAACCACATCACCTAGTAACATATCAACTAACCACATCACCTAGTAACATATCAACTAACCACATCACCTAGTAACATATCAACTAACCACATCACCTAGTAACATATCAACTAACCACATCACCTAGTAACATATCAACTAACCACATCACCTAGTAACATATCAACTAACCACATCACCTAGTAACATATCAACTAACCACATCACCTAGTAACATATCAACTAACCACATCACCTAGTAACATATCAACTAACCACATCACCTAGTAACATATCAACTAACCACGTCACCTAGTAACATATCACCTAACCACGTCACCTAGTAACATATCAACTAACCACATCACGTGATCTAGTAACATATCAACTAACCACATCACGTGATCTAGTAACATATCAACTAACCACATCACGTGATCTAGTAACATAACTAACCACATCACCTAGTAACACATCAACTAACCACATCACCTAGTAACATATCAACTAACCACATCACCTGATCTAGTAACATATCAACTAACCACATCACCTAGTAACATATCAACTAACCGTCACCTAGTAACATATCACCTAACCACGTCACCTAGTAACATATCAACTAACCACATCACCTAACCACATCACCTAGTAACATATCAACTAACCACATCACCTAACCACATCACCTAGTAACACATCAACTAACCACATCACCTAGTAACACATCAACTAACCACATCACCTAGTAACACATCAACTAACCACATCACCTAGTAACATATCAACTAACCACATCACCTAGTAACATATCAACTAACCACATCACTTAGTAACATATCAACTAACCACATCACCTAGTAACATATCAACTAACCACATCACCTAGTAACATATCAACTAACCACATCACCTAGTACATATCAACTAACCACATCACCTAGTAACATATCAACTAACCACATCACCTAGTAACATATCAACTAACCACATCACCTAGTAACATATCAACTAACCCATCACCTAGTAACATATCAACTAACACATCACCTAGTAACATATCAACTAACCACATCACCTAGTAACATATCAACTAACCACATCACCTAGTAACATATCAACTAACCACATCACCTAGTAACATATCAACTAACCACATCACCTAGTAACATATCAACTAACCACATCACCTAGTAACATATCAACTAACCACATCACCTAGTAACATATCAACTAACCACATCACCTAGTAACATATCAACTAACCACGTCACCTAGTAACATATCAACGAACCACGTCACCTAGTAACATATCAACGAACCACGTCACCTAGTAACATATCAACGAACCACGTCACCTAGTAACATATCAACTAACCACGTCACCTAGTAACATATCAACGAACCACGTCACCTAGTAACATATCAACGAACCACGTCACCTAGTAACATATCAACGAACCACGTCACCTGGTAACATATCAACTAACCACGTCACCTAGTAACATATCAACTAACCACGTCACCTAGTAACATATCAACTAACCACGTCACCTAGTAACATATCAACTAACCACGTCACCTAGTAACATATCAACTAACCACGTCACCTAGTAACATATCAACTAACCACGTCACCTAGTAACATATCAACTAACCACGTCACCTAGTAACATATCAACTAACCACGTCACCTAGTAACATATCAACTAACCACGTCACCTAGTAACATATCAACTAACCACGTCACCTAGTAACATATCAACTAACCACGTCACCTAGTAACATATCAACTAACCACGTCACCTAGTAACATATCAACTAACCACGTCACCTAGTAACACATCAACTAACCACGTCACCTAGTAACACATCAACTAACCACGTCACCTAGTAACACATCAACTAACCACATCACCTAGTAACATATCAACTAACCAAATCACCTGATCTAGTAACATATCAACTAACCACATCACCTAGTAACATATCAACTAACCACGTCACCTAGTAACATATCACCTAACCACGTCACCTAGTAACATATCAACTAACCACATCACCTAACCACATCACCTAGTAACACATCAACTAACCACATCACCTAGTAACACATCAACTAACCACATCACCTAGTAACATATCAACTAACCACATCACCTAGTAACATATCAACTAACCACATCACCTAGTAACATATCAACTAACCACATCACCTAGTAACATATCAACTAACCACATCACCTGATCTAGTAACATATCAACGAACCACATCACCTAGTAACATATCAACTAACCACATCACCTAGTAACATATCAACTAACCACATCACCTAGTAACATATC